>NW_024868578.1:78370-84663 GCF_013358625.1 Macadamia integrifolia | reverse complement strand
TAATAGACCTGCCACCCATTTTGTCAGAGAGGGATAAGTAAGCGTACCAATCCCCAACCAGCAGCCAAGGAAGATCAATACATGAGGCAATGTGCAAAAGGGAAGGCCATTGTAAAGATTTAACATTTTCCAAGCAACTGAGATAGACAAAAGACACATTCCAATGTAGATTTAAATTGGGGAAAGCTATTTCTGTATGAATACACAAAGGGGCTTGCCAAACAGCTTTCACATGGATACTATCAGCCCACATCAAAAGAAGACCACCAACATTTTGGGTTACATGAGAGCACAGAAAATGATTGAAGGAGAGAGTGACAAAAACGATGGAGGTGCTGGTTAGATGTCTTAGTTTTAGAGAGAAAACACACTAAAGGTCTATTATTCTTCACCAAATAGCAGAGCTCCCGCTTCGTCCAGGGACAACTAATCCCTCGACAGTTAAGCGATAAGAGTATCATGGCTTCTCCAGTGACTGCTTCCGGTCAGTCACCACAGCCTCAAGGTTGTTCATTGGAGCTTCCATGTCCTTTAGCTCTGCAGCAGTGTGTACACTTCGATGATACGCCTTCTCCACAAGTAAATAGTTTCAGAGTTATCAAGTCCTGGTCTGCACAGGAAACATCTCCAGTTGCATAACCAAAACACATAGTAGAGCACTGCACCAATGCCTGGGCGTTTTCAGTTGAATTGAATTGCGTTTTCAGTTGAATTGGCGTTTTCATGAACCAATGCATGTAAAATAGCAGTACAGGAGAAAGACTGTGGACCAGAAGTTGAATACTTCCAAAATTGCATGTTAACGCCACGTGTAAGGAAGAGAGTGTTATGATATTGGGAACTCACCAATGAGAAGGACCATAAAATTCTGATTTTCGATGATCGAAAAATAAAGAGTATCGGGCAGTAGATACTTATGCCGGAGAGAATGAGCCGGATGTTTGATCTGAGAGAACTGCATGATTTAACTTGTCAACAACCAGCATTAAGGCTTAGAGGATGTAAATGAGAGACAGCTACTCGCCCCGAGAAGACGCCATCACTTCAGCGAAGACGATGCTCGCACGACCAAGATTTCATCTCAGAAGGAAGGCCAAAGAACACAAGAAGGAAGCGACAACCGCAACAGCAAGCGGCAAGTCTTTCCCCGATACACTCCCTCTAAGATACCGCCTAAACAGATGTTACTGACTTCATAGTTTCAACCGAAGAAACAGATCACCACCGACCGAAAATCTCTGAAACAACCTTCAACATCCCCACCAAATCCAAGCTTTTGTTAGCATTTCCACAACTGACCAGTAAAGAACGACGGCATCCGCATGCCCACGCCTTCTCTTGGGTTCCTCTTAACTTCTAACTGTCAATTGAGTTGTAAAATGCTTAGAAATGGTGTTGTAGGGAAGAAGCTACCTCTTAGCCGAAGTTGAAAAAAGCTGTAGATATCTGCTGGTGTCAGTTTATTGTCACAGTTTGCCCTTTTTGTTTATTTTTATCTTTCTTTTTTCCAAAACACAGAGATTTTATTTATAGAAATAGGAGAGAAAAGTTCCACTACAGTCTTGAAAAAGAAGATGAGAAATACATGCAGGAGGACAAGTGGTCCATTCTATATTGTGCTGATGCGTAGCTCCCCACTAAGCAAGTTTACCATTGCCTTCTCGTAAAGAGTGGTTGTATTCAATTGTCTAGAATTGAAGATGTAATTCCCAACAATCCAAGATGATAGGCAATATTCTCCATGGTATTGGTGGTCCTCTTCTTGAGAATATTTATAATCATATTATCACTTTCAAATCATAACATGGAGAAATCCTAATTGGAGAGCAGATTTCATTCCTTGAAGTACCGCAGAAGCTTCAGCAATATCAGATGTCACAAACCCGATGCCCTGAGAGAAACAGAAGGTGAAGGCACAATCAAGATTGATATTGATTAATACATGAGGTGCGGGACTCCAAGACACCCAGATAGTCCTTTGACGTGGCGAGTTTTGGAAGCTACAAAGAGATTGTGACAGCTCTCTGAAAAATTGGATCATTGATCTGGTGTTGTTGTTGAAGATGGAGTCATTATATACAAGCCATAGGATCCAAAATCAGATGAATGTGAAGGACACCATTTTCACTTGCTATGTTTCCGCTTCCAGAAATATATTGAGATAAATCATGAGAAAATTGTTACATCCGAGGACATTTTCAAATCCAGAAGAATGTCACACTAGAGAAGGAAGATCGCATTGGAGGAAGATGTGATCGATGGAACTTTCAGTTTGATGACAGTGGGAACCGATGTTGGGGAGAGAGAGACCTCTAGCATTGAGGATCACTGGAATAAGGAGTTTTCCGTTAAGTAATTCCAAGCTAGAAACTGAGCTTTGGGGATGGAAGTGCAATGCCAATTTTTTTGCCAAGCAAAATGAACTTGGTTTAAGAAGGATCAAGAGCAAAGCGATATGCAAATGAAACAAAGAATTAACCAAGCCAAAGGAACCTGTTTCGTGTCGTAGAATGGACAATGGAATAAATAATATTTTGAGAGCTACATCAAGTGGTCACCATTGAAGAATCAACTCAAAATTCTAGGATCTAGTCCTCGGGTTAATGAGGTCAGAGACAAGAGAAGGAGGATCAGGTTAAGTAGGGTATGGTGCTGAGGAGGGGGAGTGATTAGGTTCTAAAAATCAGACCATGGATTAAGTGATTAGGTATCTAAAAATCAGACCATGGATTAATACTGCAGCCATCCCCCACTTGTAATGAATAGATTTTTTTTTTTAGGAGGTCTCTTACCCCATTCTTATTCCCAAGTCATCACTGATCTCTAAGCAGCTTCGCACCTCAACTCGAGCCTCTAAGCGGGTGACTCTTTCCCGAGTACCGCCGTGAGTTGTGTGCTCTCCAACAGTAGTCACACCCTCAGATGCCCGTATCTTACGGGACTCTACAAGCTCTTAGACCACTGACTTTGTTAAGCAGAAGGCCGGCCTGTGAAAGCAATCAGATATAGGGAACAAGAAAACGGCTGCGGTGATGGATTTCCATCCCCAAGAATCGCCTTGATAAGCATTGAGCAACTAAGAACTTGGTAGAAGGGAAGTATTTTGCTCCCCCAAAAAGAAAACAGTGGGATTCAGGAGAGACCAGCATCTTTTAGCCAATAAAGCTTCATTTATAAAAAGAGACATTTTCAGATTCAGACCACCATTTCTTTTTTCTTGACAGATGGTTTTCCAGCTGATGGTTGGAATATGTTTAAATTCGTCATTGGACCAAAAGAAACGGCAACTTGCTCTATCAAGAGTCTTTAGAATAGAAATTGGGAGTCTAAAGCATGACATATAATGATGGACTGGCAATGCGGAGAGGACTGCGTGAATGAGAGAGTGTTCACCAGCGTAGCTTAAAAATTTTCTCTCCCAATGTTGAAGCTTAGGATTGACTCTTTGCATGACTGTTCACTGTTAGTCTTGGTGATCTTTCCTCCGATCAGAGAACATTCTTCTTATGTTTGAGATGGCATTAGGACTGTATTGAACTCTGATTTTATTAAGAATGATGAGTTGCCCATATTTGGAGCGGTAATCTTCTAAAACAGCCATAAAACCATGAAGTTCTTCTGAAGTCACTTTGCCAAAAAGAAGGAGATCATCTGCAAAGCCAAACGTGAAATAAACTCAACCCCCTTGAGATTTGAAGGCCATTAATCTTTTTTTAGGTAGCTACAACTGCCAGATGGGAAGAAAGAACTTTAGCATAGAGTACAAAGAGATAAGATGATAAAGGATCGCCTTGCCTTATGCCCCTAGTAGGTTAGAAGAAGCCGAGAGGAGATCCATTAAGCAGGATGGCAAGTTGAGGTGTTGAGATGCAAAACATGATCTAGTTAACCCGAGTTGGATGGAATCCATAAGAGAGAAGAGTTTGTTTGATGAAGTCCCATTCCAGCTTGTCATAAGCCCTGTTCATATCTATGTTCACAGACATAAATTGAAATTTGTCTATCCTTTTCTTTTTGATTTTGTGTAGGAGTTCATGACAAGTGAAGATGTTGTCTTGAATGTTTCTTCCCTTGATGAATCCATTCTGATTGAATGAGATTATATGATTTAGGATTGGCCTCAATCTATTCACCCAGATATGGGCAATGATCTTGTATGAGAAGTTACAAAGGCTAATAGGTCGATAATCACCAATAGCAGATGGAAATTCTACTTTTAGAATTGAGGCAATGTAGGTTTTGTTCAACTGTCTTGAGAATGTACCATTGAGAATTTTTTTTTTTTCTAAACAGTAGAAATGACATCCATTTCAACAGTCGCCCAAACCTTTTGATAGAAAATACCCGAAAGACCATCAGGACCGGGGGATTTAGTAGCCGATATCTCCATCACAGTATTGGTGATCCCTTGTCAAGTAACTGATTTCATAAGCATCTCATTATCTTCTATCGAGACCCTCCCACTTATGCAATCGAAGTAGCTAGTCTCAAAATTGTGGGTTGATGAAGAGATTCTGGAAGTGTAGGTTGAAAGCATAAGCCATATCTTCTCTTTCCGTTAGATTAAGACCCCCAGCATTGATGCTTCTTCTGACACTGTTCTGCACTCTTCTTTTAGAAGCTGTGATATGGAAAACAAGGGTGTTTCTATCACCAAAATTGATCCAGTCCACTCTTGATTTTTTATGCCAAGACATTTCTTTTTGAAGGATGACTCTTCTAAGAAGTTCTTTATAATGATTTTATGAGATTTGCCATTGCTGGTCCCTTTCTTCGATAGCTATTTGGTATAAATTGTGAAATAATACCTTGATATCCTCTTCCTTCTGGTTGAGATTATCCATTACCTCTCTATTCCAGTTCAGCAATTGATTTTTCAAATTTGAAATTTTGGAGTAAAGAGAGAAAGAAGGAGAACCAGCCACATATGAATGCCAAGCATTTCCATTAAGTTTTGGAATGAGAGTTCCAATAGCCAATGAGCCTCAAATCGAAATGAACGCTTCACATGAGATGATCTCCCTTCAAATTGAGAACAGAGGCTTTGTGATCAAAGCATGTTATGATGATGTGCTTAACATTAGCAAAAAGGTAAGAGATTAAAGCATTCAGACGAGCAAAGGAATCGATCAAGGCGGGCCTCTATTCTGCTGGATCCTCTTTGATGGTTATCCTAGGTGAATGGAACGCCATTAGAAGGAATCTCCATGAGACCATCTTCATTAATGCGTGAAAAGGAAGCAGAGGTGTGCGAATGGGTCACCCACCATTTTTGTCTAAAAATGTGAGGTAGCTGTTCCAGTCTCCGGTAAGAATCCATGGATGAGAGACAAAGGGGATAAACTACTTTAGTGAGTGCTATTGTTCAATCCGTAGCTGTGGGTAGGAGTTCATGTAAACAAAGGAGAAAACATATGTGAATTGTTCCACCTGGTAAAAGACTTCTGCACGATGCACCAACTGCTATGCCATAGGATTTGAAACTGCAAGGACCTGTTTCAAAATAAGGGTAGACCACCGCTATTGTTAGTCACAGGAATTGATACAAAATTGTCCATGGCAATCGAACGGGAGAAGGCCTAAAAATTATTCTTCGAGCATTTGGTTTCTGAGAGAAACACCAAAAGAGATCGCTGAGCAGATTTCCACTTTGTTGAGGCCTAACCAAAACCTCGACAATTTAAGCTGAAGACCTTCATGGTCCCCTTGATGGCTGCATCCGACTAGCCACCTCAGCCTCAGAGAGTAAAGTTGATTTTTGTATCATTACGGGCTCTCTCGAGGATTTTAGCTTCTTTAGAGGAAAGATCTTCAACATCTTCTCAAATAGAAACTCTTCTCTTGTACTGCTAGAAAGAGGAGGAGGGGGAAGAGTCGATCTGTATAACTTCATCAGCTTGGTCGCTCCACACATCAACCCTCTAGGGGAGCGATTCTCTCCACAGGTCAACCCCTCTGGAATAGCCGGATTCGGGAGAGGCCCATATAGGGGTGTCAACGGTCCGGGTCGGTGCGGTTTCGGTCCGGTTCCACCGGTTTCGGTGTGAGTTTGGAAGTGACCGAAACCGACCCAATAAGGATTTATCGGTTTCGGTCCGGTGTCGGTTTCGGTCCGGTTTGGGTTCGGGTTGGTACCGGTTTGGATTTATTAGGTTCATTTCGGTTTGGATCGGTTTTTTAAACCGGTATGAAGCCATTAGGAAACAACCAAATGATGAATTGTTGAACTTCGATTTCTTAAATCGATTTGTAACCGGTTGGTTTTGATTTTTGGTCTAGTTTGAATTCGATTT
>NW_024868578.1:0-78350 GCF_013358625.1 Macadamia integrifolia | reverse complement strand
GGGTTTCGTGAGGGTTTAAGGAATACCGTTTTTACTCACCTCAAAATGTAGATCTCAAAATGAGGGTCACTAATCCGGTGTTGAATTCAAGAGATCTAACCCTGGTGACGCACAATGATCATTTTCTTTCCCATTTTCTTCTTCCTTCCTCTCTCCTCTTTCTTCTTTTTTTTTTCTCTCTCTTCTTTACTTTTCTCACTCACCGTGTAAAACAATAAATGAGGTGAAAGAAAGATAATAAATGCTATTTATAGTGAGGTCAAAATATCTAATGACCAGAGTGGTAGGTCACACTGGTGGGTCTGACCCACACATGACCACCCACCAATTGACCAAAACTTAACAGAATCATTAGGATTTTTAATGGAGCTCGAACTTGACACGTATTTAACTCTCGGTAATTGGTTAACGTGCATACTTAACATAGAATACAACCACATACCTTTATTGTGCATACATGGCCTAGTGATAAGTGCAAGTGCACGACTTGGGCAGACGGACTTCACTAGGCACCGACTCCAACTCATTTGGCCATCCTGAGATCAGAGTCACCCTTGCTATCATGTTCCATAAGGCACATGCCTCGGCTCGCTCGGGTTCAGGTCCTATAAGACCAAATCGAAGTAGGGTATCACATTTACCCCCCTTTAAAAATGTCGTCTTCAAAATTGTAGTACTTTGTTGTCTGAAAAGATGAGGGTACTTGGCTTGGATATCATCTTCTTTTTCCCAAGACGCTTCTTCAAGTGAATGGTTGGCCCATCGAACTTTCACAAAAGTGATGGAGCAATTGCGAAGAGTCTTTATTTTTTGGTCTAGGATTTCAGCAGATTGCACTTCGTAGGTCATATCAGCTTCTAAATATTTCTGTTCCACGGGCAGCACATGTGATGGATCATGGATGTACCGCTTTAGTATAGACACGTGGAACACATTGTGAACATTGCTGAGGGAAGATGGAAGAGCCAACATATATGCTATGGAGTTAACTCGAGCCAAGATTTCAAATGGGCCAATATACCTCAGACTTAGCTTGCCCTTCCTATGAAATCTATGCAACCCTTTAGTAGGAGAGATTTTAAGGAATACCTTCTCCCCCTCTTAGAATTCAATATCTTTCCTACGATTATCTATATAGCTCTTTTGGCATGATTGTGCTACCTTAATCCTTTCTCAAATGACGTCAACCATGTCACACGTCATTTGTATTATTTTCGACCCAAGCATTCGTCGTTCGCCTACTTTATCCCAATATAGGGGTGTTTTGCACTTTCTACCATACAATGCCTTCTACGGAGCCATCCCAATGGTGATTTGATATCTATTATTATAAGAAAATTCCATAAGAGGTATGTATTCTTCACAACTGCCACTCATTTCCATTGCACAGGCCCTGAACATGTCTTCTAATACCTGTATGGTATGTTCTAATTTCCCATCTGTCTGTGGATGAAAAGTAGTACTCAAATTCACTTGTGTGTCCAATGCTTGCTAGAGACTCTTCCAGAATCTAGATGTGAATCTCAGGTCTGTATTTGACACAATGTTTATCGGTACTCCATGTAAACGGACTATGTTATCCATATAAAGTTGGGCTAACTTGTCCATAGAGTAATTGGCCCTAATCAGAATCAAATGAACAATCTTGATAAGATTGTCAACTATCACCCAAATTGCATCCATTCCCTTGGGTGTATGGGGTAGTCCTATGACATAATCCATGGTAATCCTATCCCACTTTCATGTCGATACGGGGAGTGGCTGCAAAGTACCATATGGTCGATGCCTTTCTGCCTTGACCTTCTGACACAAGAGGCATTGCGCTATATACAAGGCAATAGTAGTCTTCATTGCTGGCCACCAATAGCTTTGTTTAAGGTCCTTGTACATCTTCGTACTTCCAGGATGAAGTGAGTATTCAAAACTGTGTGCTTCCTTCACAATCTTATTCTGTATCTCCATGTCATCAGGCACACACAACCGGTCCTGAAATAGTAATGCTCCATCGTTGGCTATTGTGAAGTTAGGGTCATTCATTGTCTACTCTTGAATTTTTAGCCTGATCCTTTGCAGCTCAGGATACAAAGATTGTTTTACTACCACCTCTTATCTGATGGATGGATGTACTTATAAGGTTGACAAGGATATAGTCAACTGCTTAACATTATCTGACTAATGTTCAAGCTCCAATGTTGCTCCCTCATATAAGAGAATTTCATCTATCAGTATCGCCTCCTGTATTAATTATGGACTGACAACTAAGTACGAAAGTGATAGAGTTTGAGCCTTTCGACTTAGAGCTTCCGCCACCACATTAGCCATACCCGGGTGATACTGGATATCACAATCATAATCCTTCATAAGCTCAAGCCATCTTCTCTGCCTCATATTTAAATCTCGTTTGGTGAAGAAGTATTTAAGGCTCTTGTGATCACTGTAGATCTTGCACTTCTCCCCATACAGATAATGACGCCAGATCTTCAAAGCAAATTTGACTACTGCTAGTTCTAAATCATGAGTGAGGTAGTATTTCTCATACTTCTTGAGTTGCCTGAATGCATATGCTCCCACCTTGCTGTGTCGCATGAGAACACAACCCAACCTTGTCTTGGATGCATCAGTATAGACTGTCATCCCACCTGTACCATTTGGAATGGTCAATATAGGAGCTGACACTAACTGCTTCTTCAACTCTTAGAAGCTATTTTCACATTCTTCTGACGACTCAAACTTTACAACTTTCTCGGTCAACTTAGTCATTGGCACCGAAATTTGAGAAAAAATTTTGATGAAGCACTGGTAGTAGCCTGCTAAGCCCAAGAAGCTTCTGATCTCTGTTACAATCTTAGGTGCCTCCCACTCTACTACAACTTTTACTTTGTCTGGGTCCACCTCGATCCCATTCTCAGACACCACGTGTCCTAGGAATCCAACTTGCTTGAGCCAAAATTCGTATTTACTGAATTTGGTATATAATTGCTGTTCTCTTAATCTTTGTAACACCATTTTCAGGTGTTTTATATGTTCTTCCTATTTTGAGTAAATCAAAATGTCATCGATGAAAATGATGACCCACTTATCAAGGACATCATGGAACACTCGGTTCATTAGATCCATTAAAAGCAGCCGGTGCATTGGTTAACCAGAATGACAGCACTAGGAATTCATAATGACTATATCGGGTTTTAAAAGCTGTCTTTGGTATATCACTGCTCTTTATCTTAAGCTAGTAGTAACCCGATCTAAGATCAATCTTTGAAAACACCTTAGCACTTTGTAGTTCGTCAAATAGGTTGTCAATGCGTGACAACGGATATCGGTTCTTAATGGTCAACTTGTTTAGTTCCCAGTAATTAATGCACATACGCAGACTACCATCCTTCTTCTTGACAAATAAGACTGGTGTACCCCAAGGTGACACACTTGGGAGTATAAACCCCTTTTTCAACAAATCTTGCAATTGTTTCTATAGTTCCTTCAACTCGGCTAGTGCCATTCTATACGGAGCCTTAGACATTAGGGCAACTCCAAGAATTAGATCAATAGCAAACTCCAACCCTCTCTGTCAGGTGGTAGCCGGGTTAGATTATCTGAAAAAATATCAGGGAATTCTATAACTACCTCTAATTCTTCTAGCGGAGTAACCTTCGCATCCACATTCAGAACTGATGCAATGTAGCCCTGACATCCATCTTTTAATAATTTCACTGCCTATAAGGTAGATATAATAGTCTTTCTAGGTCGCCTTGACCTTTCACAAGCTCTTCTCCTTTATCATCCAATGCTTTAACTTGTTTCTCGGCCCACATCAAATTTGCTCATTGAGCCGATAGCCAATCCATACCAGAATGATGTCAAAATTTTACATGTTGAATTTGATAAGCTGGGCATCTAGTTTCTTTCCATTAATCTCAACTGAACACGGCCCACAGAGTTCTTTCAACTGTTCTACTATGCCTGTAGGTGTGCTAACCACTAACTTGCATTCCAATGTCTTAGATGGCACACCAAGTTTTCTAACAAATCTCTTAGACACAAACGAATACAAAGCTCCGGAATCGAATAAGACATATGTAGGTATACCTGATACAGATAAGACACCTAGCATTGCATTGCATATAAGTATAACAAGTTACTCAAATTTAAATCACAAAGTCCTTTTATTAAAATGTACCTGCTACTACTTCAGTACTAGCTTCAGCCTCTTCAGCTGTTAGGGCATACATCCTTCCCTAAGGCTGGTTTCCCTCAGTCAATGCAGGTCTATGAATAGGGGCCCTATTAGGCTGTGTCGCTGCTGGGTATTGACAATCCTTGGTGAAGTTCCCATACGAATGACAATTATAGTATTGATACAATGGTGCCTGAGTCGGAGCAGGAGATCTCTGTACTGTTCCTAGTGCAATTAGAGGATGAGGGGGTCTCAGAACCGTAGGCACCAAACTAGTGTTCGGGCGAAATGATGCAGTGCCCAGCCCACTAGCCGGTCGGGAAGGATAACCCGAAGTCCTGCAGGGCTATCTATAGGTGAGACCATAAGAGTACGACCCACGAAAGCTCTTACTCTAGCCACACGAATCAACATATGAGTTTGCCCTCTTCCACAACCCCGGTGTAAGGGAGGGCTCTCCTTTTTTCTTATCTTCCATTGTCTTAGCTTTCTGCACAATCTGTGTATATTCAGTTAAGTCCAACCCCTCCAGCACTGTACCAATAGATGTCATTAGCCCTTTCTGAAATTTTTGGACTTTTTCCTCAGCTGTCCTCATATGGCAAGGAGAAAAATAGAACAAACTTTCAAATTGTTGCTGATACTCCAGAATAGTTTTGCTTCCCTGAGTCAGTGCCATAAACTCCACTTCCTTGCGGTCTCTGAAACTTTTGGGATGGTAATTTGTTAAGAACAATTCCTTGAATTGCTCCCAAGTAGGCTCTGGGTGAGTTGCCATCAGTATATGCTTGGAAGCTTTCCACCAAGAATCAGCTTCATTTCTAAGTTGTAACCCAGCACATATAAGCTTCTGTGCTTCTATGCATCCTACTATATCAAATACTTTATCCAACTCTTAGATCCACCGATCTAGTTCCAATGGGTCATTACTCACCTTGGTGAAGATGGGTGGCATATACTTCTTAAAAGATTCCACCACCTTTACCATAGTGGTGGCTGGTAGATGATAAGGTGGATAGTATGGATAGGGTGGAGGCATTATAAATGGCAGAGTGACATATGGTGGAACTGAAAGGGTACCTCCTAGTTGATCTTGAGGTGTAACCCCAGGCGATGTTCCTCCAAGTTGTACTCCAACACCTGTCCCTAATGGAGGGTCCTGGGAGTAACCCCTCTAGGAGGCTGACCCTGAAGAGCAGGGTTCAAGTATTGTTGCATAGCAACCATAAAAGTTTGTTGCTGCTAAAAGGCCCCTTGCGACTATTGTAAAAGGGTTGCCACATCATCAGGAGTGATGACATGTGGGGGACCCGGGATTTCATTAACGGATGGGTTGCCCTGAACTTCCTCCGGATCATAATCCACTTGTGGTGTAGATGTGAGGATTTCCCCACGGGTTGAGGACAAAGGGAAATGGGTGGTTGACCACGAGAGGTACCACATGCACGACCATTGGATCTCGTGCATACCATGGTATTTTGTACCTGGATTATTCCAAAATGTAAGCATTGATTGAGTGCCACGACATTTGTATATATATTCACAATCAAATGCATTTTATATCATAGTTTACATTGATGCACCACACCTCATGACCAAACACGCCCACATTAATTATCAATGCATAGTTGGGATTCCCAACAATAACTAACTACGCAGCGAAACTGTAATACCCTACTTTTTAAACCCGATCTGATTACACGGTGGACCCGGTTTAACTATGCAGGACCTGAACCGGAGAGAGTTAAAGCGGGCTCCTTATGGACTATGATGGCAAGGGTGACCTTAAACACCGGCTGACCCGACAAGTTCGAGCCAGTGCCAGAAGAGACGGGAGTACCTAAGCCGTGTACATGCACCTACCATAAGGTCATATACGAATAAAGCAGGTATTGTAGCCATATATTAAGGTATATACGTATACTACATCGTATGCCAGGGGTGGGGTTCGCGCCGAGGCCCGAACTCTGTCAAAATCCTAAGTTTTGGCCCTCAGGTGGGCGGACAGGTGGGCGCACCCACCCACCTGAGTGACCCATCCATGTGAACTATTTAGTTATTTAGGAAGTATATATATATATATATATAGCATTTATGATTTTCTTTTATTTTCATTTATGACAATCGTACGTTGGTGAGGATAGTAAAGAGGAGAGAGAAAAGAAAGGGGAGAAGAAGGGAAGAGAAGGTAGAGGAAGAAGAGAAGGATTTCAGCGGCGCCGAAGCTTGATCTTCCCATTCCGGCGTCGGAAGAGTGATCTTCAACTCTAGATCTACATTTAGAGGTAAGCAAAGTTGGGTTCCTTAAATATTCACCATACCCAAGCATAAACCCTTGATTCGAGTAGGGTTTCTTGAGATCTTGTAAATCCCCTTTGAAATGATGAATCTAAGGTTTAATGGATGATTTATGTGTTGATCTTGAAGGATTTGAAGAGGTATTGACAAGGTTGGAGAAGCATTATGGGTTTGAAGTGATTTTGAGGGTTTGAAGGTGTTCTTGAGCAAAGAAGGTAAGATGGTTTCCCATCACTTGAATCTAACCTAGATCTAGGTTAGAACCCTCCTATAAGACATTGAAAGTGTGAAGAATGAGTTGGGAAAAGCCCCATTTGAATCCCCAAAGAATGGAGGAAGTTGGGAAGAAACAACAGTTTTCCCGCCAAGACCGGTGGGTAGGACCAGTGGGCCATCTGGCCCGCCTGTGAGTACCCGCCTGAGAGGGCAGGGCCTTCAGGCACAACCGGCGGGCCAGACTGGTGGGCTAACTGGCTGGCCACCCTGCCCGTCGGTCTTAGCAGGGCCCCCTGGCCCAACCGGTGGGCCAACCGGTGGCCCAACCTACCCGTCGGTCCAAACCGGTGGGCCAGACCGATGGGTCAGACCGGTGGGCTGTCTGACCCACCTGAGAGACCCCGAGTGTGATTCTTACGTCCAATTGGACCCAAATCGGATGTGCGACCTTCTTTTAACGTTCTAAACATGATTTTGTCATCAGATCTCGTTAATTTTGATTCCAAAATAGTGAAGTACTAACCCCGTTTAATTATGTTAGGTTCACCAAATCCTACGCTTCTCGCACCGGATCTCACCCGTACCGAATGGGAATCCTTGAACACTACAAGTAAGTGGAGAGAGGACGTTTGGCCTTGTTTCAAGGCATTGTTTGGCATTCATTTACTTGTATCTAGTCTAGTCATGCCATCATGAAATTGCTATGTAGATTAGTCATCCTCACATTGTTATGCTTGTGTGCTATGTTTACTTTCTAAATGCCAAGTGATGAGATGCTTATGTGATTGAATATTGACATCATTGTGCATGATGCATTAATAGACTAGATGCCGTAGTTGGCTTGGAAACGAGTGCATTGGTGGCCCGTGGTATGGGACGCGGAGGCACTATGCAATCGTACTATTGTCATGTAGGAGCATGCGGTTTAGGATTTCACCTTCCCGTGCTACGACCCTTCCCAATAGGGGTTAAGGTGTTGGGTTACCATTTGGGGGGAAGCAGTGGTCGCGGTTGTCGGGTCATTGTGGCTGTTAGACATAACACCCGACGGGTCAATAGGACAGTCGGCAACCCCGGTGGTACATTCAAGAGGGCCAATCGTACTGCTTTTAAATTGCTGGAGTCAGCACCTTTAATTTCAGTCATTTACTTTTCTGTTGAGAGGCGGTGGACGGAATTGTTTTTACTTTTCCGAGTACTCACGGTGGGCCTTCTCCGACAGCCCTATGGGCATATCGCGGGATGGAGTTTACGGCTCGTACCCGGAGTATACGCGCACTGTGGCTGTAGTAGCACTAAACCAAAGACTTAGTAATGTTGCTTAGGTGGATGTGATTTAAAATGTATTGCATGGCATGTAGTGCATATGATTGTGTTTTGATGTGTGGACTGCTGTGTGGTCCATCTTACCACTTACTGAGCTAGTGAGCTCATCCCGCGGGTACCCCCCTTTTTAGATGATTTTTCAGGTCATACATCTGAAGAGCACGGGGTGGGTCCCACAGTCGAGTTCCCCGAAGAGGACTGGTGGGCCCCTGAAGAGTTAGAGCACGGCATTGACTGCTCGTGCGAGAGTTGTGCTGTGGGACCGCAGTTCTGATGCTGAGCTGAGCTCCACTTCTGAGGCCGAGCTGAGCTCTACCATGTGATGCCGAGCCGGGCTCAAACCTTGATGCCTAGCTGAGCTCTAGCCTTTGATGCCGAGCCGAGCTGTGTACTCTGATTATTTTGATGGTTTCCTTTATGTACTTGATATGTGAATTGTACTTTTATTGTGTAAATATCATGCCCTCGGGCCCACATGTATATAATTATTGTATCACAATTCGGGTATCAAGTATTATGGGAACATTCACAGGTAAACCTAGTCTTCCGCTGATCTGATGAGCTTATATTAGTTGTGTGTATGCTGTGGTGGAATACAGTATCAGATGATCCTGGCTGGTTTGGGTTAACCGGTGTTAACCCAGTCATTGGCCCGGTTCAATGTGATCGGGGTGTGACATAAACACCCCTAATGGCACCTAATTGGGGACCATTAAGCATGAAACACTAAAATTTCCAAACACAGGCCATTCTGAGCCTTGGAACACAGACAGGTGGGCAAGACCGATGAGCAAGGTTGGGCAGGGGACCGCCGGTCTCGAGTCACTTCCTCTTCTTCTTCTTTCCAAACTCAACTAGGGCGATTTGGGGGTCCATTCCAATGCCTCAACCCATGATTCTACTCAATGGCTCACCATTTCAACTCCTCAAATCCATAGGTAAGTTCTCCTTCTCCTTTTTTCTCTTTGAGAAGGATGTTTTCAGTGTTCTCTCATGGTGGAATCTTAGAATCTCTTCTTTTGTCCCGTTTTCTTCATGAAAAGTTTGTTTCTTGACAATGTAGTAGTTCATTTGTGATTTCCATTGCTTTTTTTTGTCATGCTTGACCGATTATATAGAGAAAATTTCAAACTTTTGCCTAATTTCTCCATTTTTGGGTTTTATTCTCATTTTCCTTTCTTTGTTTCAAATTGATGATTCAAATGTTATTCTTCACTCTCATTGCACACACTGATTAGTAGAGTAGCCATTTCCAATTGTGTGTGAACATGTTTCCTTTCTTTTGATATACATAACCCTTTTTTTTTATGATCACTTCTTTAGAAATTTTGGGGTTTTTCTTCCATTTTTTCACTTTTCTCTTATGAATGAAAGTATCATTTTGTTCATTCTCTATCAATGGCTCATAAAATAGTTTGAATAATTTCATTGTGGGGATACATGAATTTTCCCTTAAGATTGTCTCCACTTTTACTCATGCATAATCTCCATTGTCTTCAATCAAATGTTTAGGGATTTCCATCCTTTTTCTTTGATTCAATTGTAACCATTTCCATCATTGTACTTATCACTTCCCTTCAATTTGCATTTGGGCATTAAGTAGGTTCTCACACTCATCCACTTCCTTATCACAAGATTTTCATTTCCTTCCAAGTTCATTCCTTTAATATCATTGCATTTTGGTATTTATCCCTGCACTTCGGGGTTTTATTATCCATGTCATTTCTCATAGGGTTCATCTCACCCCCCCTTTTTTTTTTAAATATTGCATATCACATTCTTTTCTTATTCCTTATTCATTATACTTACTCATCTCTTTGGTATTTTCAGGATGTCTTATAGAAAGGATAAAGAGACTGCCTCCTCCTCTAAAAGGAGGAAGACTACTACCTCCTGGGGAAGGAATGCTACCCCTTGGTTCTTCTTCATCATGGGCTCGGCCCGTAAGGAACCCTCCTGTCGATCTGACAGATTTTGATGAAAGTTTATTCCATAATACTGAGGCAGCTATTGCCTGGTCCATCTTCTCTACAAGACTGGTGGCCATGATGGAGAAGACCGTTGTGACCGATGACTTCAGTGCCTATCAGATGTTAGAGAAATTCATGGCCTTGGGTTGGGAACACATGCTCTACCCCGACAGCCTATGCCACGAGGACCTTGTTCGGGACTTCTACTATAATTTGGAGGTCTCTTTTAGGAATGGGGAGTACTCCTTTACCAGTCTGGTGAGGGGGGTAGACATTGTTCTGACGATGAATTTATTGGCGAAAATTCTGGGTATCTCAGCTGAGGGTGCCCATTTCTACAATCCTCCGAGAATCAAGGTTGTGGGTCCTGGTTTGAGTATCCAGATGCAAGAGAGCATCTTTGAGACCATATGTGGGCACAAGGAACGTCCCTTGTCCGAGACTGCTTATAATGCAAATGCCCGTGTGTTTGCTCATTTGGCTCAGTTTAACCTGCTTCCTAGAGCGGGCCACAGGAACCAGGTAAGCTTTATGACTGCCTACCATGCCTACTGCATTCTTGTGGCTTTGGAAGAGGGTGCTTCCCGACTTTGCCTCCCCTACATTATGATGAAGACGATGGAGTACCATGCCGCTCACCCCAATGACTCTGGCTTCCCCTATGGTAGGTCTCTTACCAAGGTGTTTGAGTATTTCCAAGTGGATTTGACAGGTGAGGAAGGGTAATACCCAGGGGACAAGTTCACTAAAGAGAACTTGAAGAGGATCGGGTTGCCAGTGCTAATGGGGGCACCACAGGAGGCTGATGAGCATGTGCCAGATGACATGGAGCCCGAGTATGTGAGAGAGGAGGATAAGGATTATTTTTCTCATCCAGACGAGGAGGAGATTGACGAGGATGAGATCCTCGAGGAGGAGCCTCTAGAGTCTAGGGCTACTGATCCACATTTTAGAGCTCCACCACATGCCGATAGGGCTTTTGATTTTCAGAGGTTGATGGACAGCATTGGTGCCCTGAAAGAAGGGTAAGATAGGATTTCCGAGCAGGTAGAGGAGAGTGTCACCTGGGTGTTGGCGATACAGCATAGACCGGGGAGAATGGAGACTGATTTCCAAACCTTAATAGAGGACGTAGATAAAGTTTCCAAGGGCATCATTGCTGACTTCCACTGAGTGCAAAGGGAGGTAGTCTTGATAAATGATCGATTAAAACTTTTTTGACTACCAATTCCATTATAAATCGTGGCCTAAGTGAGGAAGTTCATCTACTATGCTCAACGATGATCAATGAAGCGACAAATCCTCCTCTACTTTATTCCTTCTATGTTTGATTATAGTGATTTTGATATTTGGTGGTTATATATTCTGAACAATTCTATGGTTGGGAACTTGATGGTACTTATGTGGATGTTTATAACTCTTGGATGGTTTCACTTGTTTGATTTATTCTGTTGTGGTTTGGTGGTGATAGTGTGTCACCCTCGTTTGTGATTATGTTTATGTATGTGATTATTAGGTGCACTTGTGTAAAATTTTTTGGGAATTCAATATAGCACTATTATGCTACCAAATTTTTTATTAAATTTTGAGTTAATGGTTTATGAAATTGACCAATTAGTCTTTCTGAGTTCTGCACTCATACATGAAATGAAATGCAATGATTTAGACTTTTTCATCTTATTACAGATTTTATTCCTTTAAGGCTTTTATGTTTACCCAACCCCAGGGTCCTATTATAAGATTCTATGGGATCTAACTTGTATGATGTGAATGGGTAGAGCATTAGGCTCTGATACCACCATTGTCACACCCCGTTCTATACAGAATTAAATTGATGATCGAGTTAACACCTATATACCTAAAACATGCCAGGATCATCTGATACAGTAACCATAGCAGAGTATACACACACACAGAGTCAAGGAAATCCTGCATTTCAACGGAAGTCTTACATGTACATACCTGTAAATACGCTAATAATCTTGATACCCAAATTGTATTACATAATACATTTACATTTGGGCCCGCCGGTGTGATATATACACAAGAAATATAATTTAAATATCTAGAGCACAAAAGGGGTAATATTTCCAAAATAATAAAAAAGAATCCTATGTAGGTATCAGTGTTGCTGTCTCGTAACAAAACTCTTACACGGGCACTCAGCTTCGTGCCTAAGATCTTTAAGGATCCATCTGTCCCCAACTGGAAACTCCACAGTGGGTCTCGACTCTAACTCCTTAATCGGATAACCTGCAAGATCATCTAAAAATGGTGTGCACGTGAGATGAGCTCACTAGCCCAGTAAGTAAAGAAAGACCAAACAAGCATACGCAATACAAATGAACCTATATGCATGCAATTCATTTTATTATCTTAATCCACGTAGACAATAATTCTAAGTTATAGGTCATATGCCATTCGCAACCACAGTGTGCGTATGCTCTGGGTATGAGCCATGAACCCCATCTCACAATACGCCCATAGGATTACCAGAGAAGGCCAGTCGTGGGTACTGGAAAAGTAAATGGGTCTTGCCCTGCATTAAAGTAAAATGGATCTTGCCCTGCATTAATTTAAAAGAAGTACGATTGGCACTTTGTTATATCACCAAAGTTACCGACAGTCCTAATGATCAGTCGAGCGTCTTCTAACTTCCACCATTGGTACACAACCTCGGGCGTTCCCCCAGTGATATACCTAACCTAAACCCCTGTTGGGAAAGGTCGTAGTAGAGGGATATGTCATTCCTAACCGCATTCTCCTATGTGAGATAGTACGACTGTATAGTGCCACCGCATCCCATTCTATGGGCCACCAATGCATTCGTGTCCAAGCCAACTACGACATCTAGTCTCGCAAAGCATCATATTCAATAGTTTAAAGTCATCCATCTCATATCACAAGCAAGAATAGGAATTTAGCAATTAAAAATATCAACATGTTAAATCATAATTGAATTTCATAATGCACTTGTTAATGCATGCAATGGCACTCATGGATGACTAGTCTACACAATAATAATATGATGACATGACTAGTCTAGACCCAGAATGATATGATGCAAAGTCCTCTTCCCACTTATTTAGCTGTGTACAAAGATCACCCTTGGTACAAGGAAGATCTGGCGTGTGATGACGTGAGCTTCTAGTACAACCTATCATAAAAAGAGTTGGGTTTAGTATATCTCCACTTTAGGCTCATAAACAATGAGGTATAATGATCCCAATGTGTTTAGAATCACTAGAGTAGGTTACCCGACAAATTTGGGCCCAATTGGGATCCGAGAAGTCAGATTGGTGGGTCAACCGAAGGGTAAGGCACCCACCAGTCCTTGGTTGTCGCTCGACCTAGAGACTTTGTTTGGACCGGTGGGCTAGGTCGCCCATCGGTCTTGCTCGCCAGTCAAGCCAGCAGCCTACGGGATGGTGGGTTTGATCATTCCTAGGCACTCACTAGTCAAAATTGGGATGTTGTTGTTTTCTCCCATTCTTCATCCCGCTTTGGGGAAACCACTACAGGTCAATTCGATCGCATTTTTCACTAATCTAAGGCTCCACTTCGTGATTTTAACATAGATCTAAGGTCGATCCAAAGTCTTAAGCGTGGATCTTACCTCTTTGCTCAAGATCATCTCAAAATCCCAAATATTCTCTTTAGCTCAAGAGATCAACAAATGCTTTACAAATCTTGCAAGTCTTCCTCCAAATTCTTCATAAACAATATGTAAGATCTTTATTAAACATTAGATTCACATTCTCAAGAGATAGTAACAAGATCCACAGGATTCCTACCCAAATCATATGATTTCAGTTAGGGTTTCGTGAGGGTTTAGGAATACCATCATTACTCACCTCAAAATGTAGATCTTGAGATGAGGGTCGCTAATCCGGTGTCGGATTCAAGAGATCTGACCCCGATGACGCACAACGATCATCTTCTTCCCCATTTTCTTTTTCCTTCCTCTCTCCTCTTTCTTCTTTTGTTCTCTCTTCTTTACTTTCTCACCCACCATGTAAAACAATAAATGAGGTGAAAGAAAGGTAATAAATGCTATTTATAGTGGGGTCAAAATATCTAATGACCAGAGTGGTAGGTCACACTGGTGGGTCCGACCCACCCATGACCACCCAGCAATTGGCCAAAACTTAGCTGAATCATTGGGATTTTTTATGGGGCTCGACCTCGACACGTATTTCACTCTCGATAATTGGTTAACGTGCATACTTAACATAAAATACAGTCAAGTATCTTTATTGTGCGTATATGGCCCAATGATACGTGCAAGTGCACGGATTGGGCACACGGACTTCACTAGGCACTGACTCCAACTCATCTGGCCAACTCACCCTTGCCATCATGTTCCATAAGGTATATGCCTCAGCTCACTCGGGTTTAGGTCCTACAAGACCAAATCGAACCAACCGAGAAATTAGATCGTGTTTAGAGAGTAGGGTATCACACTCATGTTTTAGTGATAACAAACAAAGAGTGCAACTACTAACCTTCTTGTCAGCATACTGATCGGCTCGGGAGACGAAGAACACTAAAGTGAAGGACATCAACAAAACCTAGATCAAAGCGATCAATGCTCTGGGGAGTCTCAAGAGTGAAGATCAATCAATCATTGGAAATTTCTCAAGAATGAAGACAAGAATGAAGACTAAGAAGAATATATGCATATAAAATTATAAACACGCATATATGCATACACATTGTAAAATCCATTTAGAGGACTATAGGAAAATGACCAAAATACCCCTACAGGTGTCCTAAAAGACTGGAAAAAGGTGGACCAAAGAACTTCCTTCAAACCCAATCTAGATTCATTTTCAGTGTAATCCGGATCAGGATTCTCAATTCGGATTGAGAATTCAGATTACATTGTCTGTCAGAAATTGACAGACAGAGGCATCCGTATTCTGTCAGGTTGAATCCAGATGGAATCCAGAGATCCGGATCAATCCGGATTGAAAAATCTCCAATCTGGAGATCTGGATCAGGATAGAACTTAAAACACTCAATAGTCATAAACGACTATTTTGACTCCGGATCAGGGAATCGGGATCAGGGCAAAATAGATCCGTCGGAAGATTTTTTAAACACTCTCTCATTCACTCTCTTGGCTAAAAGTACCCTCTCTTATGCATGGTTTTAGACACCTCTCCACACAGCCATTTGACATATTTGTGGATACAAGAACTAAGCATTATATTGCAAAAAGAAAGAGAGATTGAGAGTATAGCTATAAGCTAAAAGTGAGAAGAAAAGGAAGAAGCTTCAAAGCATTCAAGCCATTTTTCACTTGAAAGCTTCAAGTGCAAGTTCCAATCATTCATTCTATTCATTCACTTGCACGATTACACAAGAGTATTTGTTCTACACAACACGAGTAATATTGTTTTACTCTTTTAATTAGTATTTTCTTCTCTACTTTCGGTTCTCTTGTTAGTACTCAAGAGTGTATTGAGTTGCTCTTGCTTGGACTCAAGAGTGGGTTACACTTGACCCGAAACTATGACGTTGTAAGTTGCTATTACTTGGACTCAAGAGTTGGTTACACTTGACCTATAACTAAGACGGTTGTAAATGCTTGTTTCTTGCCCGGTAAAAAAAACACAAAATGAAAATCTCTCAAGGGGTATTGAGAGGAGTAGATGTAGACTTGATTATAATTCGAACTACTATAAAATCCTTGTGTCTTGTCATTTTGATTCTGCACTTTAATTTCGCATTTCGTCTAAGTTGTGATAAATCAAAATATTGTCAAGTACTCTCGAGAAAACCTATCCCCCCTAGGTGTTTTTAAGATAGATCTTGTAGAGGGATCATATTAGGATACCGAGCATCTATAATGATATGTCCAGGAAAGCCATAAATGTGAATCCATGGTGTAGTATGGGTATGTCCAGAACAATCCTTAGACCCGCTCGCGGAAGTACGTGAAGGTATGTTCCTAGAATAAGGGATATGAGTGGATGCTTCACTGCTAATCCAAGAAGGATTAATCTAAACATACAGATAAGGAGCCCTAGGAAGACCAAGATACTGCAAAATTTAATCAAGTTAGATCTTATGTGTCACACCTTGCTCCCAATAATACTTAAGAATACCAGCGATGTGAGTAAGACACTTACCTGTCTTACATGCCTACTAGAATATCTGATAGCAATACCTTAACATTTACAACCATAAAACACCGAGCCACAAACATAATAGCAATGGAATCAGAGTATATAATAGCGGATCATAATTTAAAATGGGGAATAGTCTAATGATACTGTATATCCATAACCAAGTTATTCATTTACAAATATCCAAGACTTATAAATAATAAGCTACAAAAGAACACCAATAACCAGTTTGGTATCAAAGTAATCAAAAGTAGACCATGCAACTCAGGGTGCCGTGTATGCACAGCTGTCACAGGCATAATCTAGATCATATGCATAATCATCTAAAAGGCAATATATACGAGGGCTGAGCTCCAACTAGCTTAGGAAGGGCTGAGTTTCATGCACAACCAAGCACAATCAATCATAAATATAATAATCTATGATGTCATGAGTACAAAATTAAACACATAGTCCATAATTCAGATGATGCAACCCATTTGATTATTAAACCACCTAGCACACAACTAAGCCTGGTAAATGCTACTACGACACATTAGGATGCATCCTTGGTTCCAGAACTCGCACATCGATAACCGAGTGATACAAACCCTAGTCGTGATTAGGAGCATGCCGATCTCGGAATGTGACCATCGATCACCCAGAAAACCACTGATAAGCCCCTCCTGGTAGCCACGGCACCAGAATCACAATCGGCCACGCCGCACTATTTTTTGCCTTCGATAACAATCAGATCGTATCGCAGGTGTGGTATTCCAGAAAGGTTCATCAAACATACCACTACTGGGTTATCCAACAAAGTATAATCCATAAATATATCTAATCTAATGTACATAATTAATGCATAAATGCAACATCCACACGGTGATCACGGTACCGGAACCACCATCGGTCACATAAGATCTCGTCACATGTCTCAACATACATCACATATCACAATGCCAATTTCATAACATAACAATTCAATGAAAATAGCATATCATGAGGTTCACATATGAAATTTAGTAATTAAAAGAATTTATAATTCTAACACATTTGAGCAGTTCTAAAATAATTAAACATTCTAAAAACAAAAGTCAACTATTTGTTACCTAGTTGTACTTGGTTGGATTGGGTTCCAAGTATATCATCGAGTGTTCAACTCACTTTTGATCTCATTGTACATGCATGTATCTTAGGTACAAAAGTAATCGGACGTTAACAGGTGTCAAAAACACTAGATGGGGACCCACAAGGTCTGCCCCCAAGGGTACAAGCACTGTTAGCCTTGATTGTTCTGGGAAGGTCACTAGAAACAAGGAGGAATCCCACTCGAATCAGCCCAAATCCACAGAAAATATCAGTGGTGTTTTCGGTGGGCTTGGTAGAGAGCTCATATGAACCTGAGCTTCAATGGAAATATGCCACTGGATTCATCCCAGGCTGTTTACAGTGGAGTTCTAGGAACATGCCCACAAAATTGGGGTTTTTCGGATTGGGCCCGACTTTCAGGATTTTGTTTGTGGAGTTTGTAGAGGGTCTCCCTACCTCCATTTTGAATCGAAGAAGTTTCGATTCCACTGAGCTATTTGGGAGATACGATAATTGAACGGTGAAAACCCTAATTATACATTTGGTCACAAATGTTACCGTAGCACTCCTGACTTGGTTTGAGCTCGGCAACCACACCAAAGGAGCTGAAATGACACTCACCCAAGCTCCGAGAGGTGTCGGGGTCAAGGATCACCCCTTAAACCAGGTGGTTCACTCCCATGCTTAGATACATTAACCCAAAATGAAAAGATATTCTGGTTAGATACATCAACACAATTCTTGCTTGTGTCTTGAAAGGATATTCTGGTTGGTTTTTGAAGATCTTGAATCTTGACTTCAGAAGGCCAAATGAAAGTTTAACCTCGTTTCTCAATTGTGAATGTCTAAGGTTAAACAATTTCTTTTTATGACTTGGTGACTGATCACAATTTCTCGATTCTTTCAGGTGGTATTGAATGTTTCGGTATGGCCGCAAGAACCCCGTTTGGTTAGCATACCCAGCATCAACAAGATAATATTTACGTCGTGGCACTACCAACTTCCCGTCACCATCTCTATGCAATGCATTGTCTAAGATTCAGGCATCTGATACTATCCCTTCGCAACCAAAAAGAATAGAAGTAGTCACAGGCAGCAAGAATATTTTGAGAAATATCACCCTTCCTATCACAAAACCACGAATGATTGCTTATAGGCACCCACACAGGGATATGTGATCCATCTATGGCTTCGATGCAGTTCTTGAAATAAGGGTAAAATCTACTTGATTACTTGTTATTTGATGATGAGTTGCGACACTTGGAGGTTTCAACAGTATTGGATACAATTTAAGGATGGCTCTTTGTTCAGATATTTTTTTATATACTGGTCTACTGCTATAACAACAACAGTAGCCGCAAAGATTATGATTTTCCTTCGCCTTTTGGGGGAAATCGATGTTATGCTACCTCTCAAACTTAAAAACACAGAGTTTAGGGTTTCACATCTAGGATTGAAAAAGAAAAAGGACCATACCTCATACTTCAGACGGATTCTCACTACCTTCGTCAGTTGATCGTCTAAGGCAAAAAAAAAAAAAAAAAAAAAAAAAAATCTTACGCATTGAAGAAGAAATGTAAGGTAAACCCTAGATATGAAGTTAACAACCTAAAAAATAGAAACCGAAGTTCCATAATCTAAATAAGAAGAAAACACAGAAAAAGGGGAAATCTCACCTTCAATCAACTCGGTTTTCAAATTCTTCTTAGGTGCGATCGTCTATCATGGAAGGAGGGTAAACGTGGGATACCAAAACACAGGCGAAGAAGAAGAGAAATCTCACCTCGAATCGCCTTGCTTTTCAGTTTCAACTAAGAATTGCGATCGAATTTCACTGTAAGAGGGTAAACCCGATAATTTGGAATCACTGTGAATCTAGGCTTTTTATAACAACCCTGAAATTCCTTGACTCAATCCTGGATTAACCTATGTTAATCCAGTTGAGTCGCAGATTCAGTTTAAGTGTGTGATTCCATTGGACACCACGACTCCGGATCAGCTTTTCGAAAATAGGAACCAAACGGTTTAATTTTAATGAGAAATTGAATCCCTAGAATGTGGTTCGATAAAAAATTCGAACCAAACACCCCCTAAACCTTTTAGAAATCAGTATGATATTGCCACTAAATAACCACTTCATCACAACTAGTAGATAAACTAGTAAAGGCCTACTCAAAGATTTTGGGGCCCATCCTACCTTCCACACAGTGGGTATGAGGCCCCTAAAACAAACCTACCTAAATGAGCCATCCAACAGAACTCAAAAAATAATTACATAATACATAATGAGAGAAATTTAATTGCCTTTTAACCATAATTTGTGTCAGGGGTTCATTATCTCTTAAAAGAGACTAAATTAATGATTTACTACGTGGATACTAGAAAAAGATGCCACTACCAATTGACTATATAGCTTTTATTATTAATGATCATCAGTAAACAAACATGGCAGGACCCATGGTACACATGCAAGTACCATCCAAGGGCTCCTATAGAGATCATAACTCAATGGGGCAATTGTGGAACCTACCATATACTATATGCATGTAATCATAGCTGTCACGAAGCCAAGGCAAACCAAGGCATTGGAGGGTTGTCTAAGCATTTAGGTGAAAAGGCACCCGCCTTTATACAAACAAGTCGATCAAGTGTTATTTTTTATTTTTCCTATTTTCTAACATTATTTAGTAAGCTACATATACCTTGTATTATAAAAAATCAACATTAAGCCACATTAAGTCATTAAAAATCAACATTTAGCTACATCAAATCATAAAAATCAACATTAAGTCACATTAAGTCATAAAAAATAACATATAGAAAAATGCTATTGTTCTATAATAAGTTTGACTGGTCAAATCATTTTATTTTTACATGGGACTTCTTGTATTAGGTATAACACAAAACCAGATTTCTAACAAGCCTAAGATTACTTAAATCTAAGTTCAATTAACAAAGTTATGCTCTAATCAAACTTATTCTAAAGTGCACGAATGCTGTTAAAATAACCTGAATGAAACTAATTTTATGGATATCAAACAAAAGATTATTTTACTAGACTTTGGTTTTTATAAATGTTTTAACTTGATAGGATTTATAAAATTTTCATAATTATAAAAAACCCCAGTATTTGAAAGTTGAAAATAGCCCCTATAACCAAAATCCAGTTTTTGTTCTTGGACTAGGGTGTTGATTTTTTATCCTTTTGAAATTTCATTTTTAAACTATTTTTATTGGATTTAAATAGGGGGTATTTGTTTATTTATGAATAATATCTTTAGTAAATGATATTTGGCATAATAAGTGCCAAAACACAAGGCAACATGTAGTGCGATAACGCGATTATCACCTAGGCCGCAGGAAAATTGCCTAGACGCCAAGTCGTCGCCTAGGCGACACCTAGACAACTATACCTGTAATTGCTTCATATAACTCACATCTAAACCACAAGATCTCCCATGATGACTAATTAAATTGTGGGTCTCCCTTACTTGTATAGCCCAGTGATGTTCAGTGTACAAATGGTAACTACGATAAAACACTAAGGGCCCGTTTGATAACGTTTCAAGAGACGCGTTTCTGCTGTTTGTGTCAAGAAACGACAAAAACGGAACAAAAAGCGTTTGACAAACTCGTTCCGTTTCTCCTGTTTTCATAAATAGAAATCAAAATTTATGGTGATTTATGTTCCTAGCAACGGACATGATGAAACAAGTCATACTTGTTTCGCCGTTTCAGGGAACAGCTTTGGTACCCAAAAAGTTGGGCGATATTGCAATGGCCTCGGGTGCCGATGGCAATGGTCCCAACCTCAGTCCTCTTGTTGGGTCGGAGCTCGCCATTTAAACCCCCACTAGCTAAAGCTGCTTCTTTGTAACATTATGTTCTAGTCAAATAGGCGATCCGAGGAAGCGTTTGGTTGCCCTTTCTTCTTCAAATAATTTTGGTGTGATTCAATATGTTGGTGGGCTTTTGTGGAGGAATGCTAATCTGGTAAAACGATTAACTCCGATCTTAAAGCCGAGGAGAACATCAAAGGTTAGAAGCAATAGATGTTGATTCTTTAATGGTGCCAGAGAATGATCATAATCCTATTCAGAACCATGTACCTTTGGTGGGAGGGGCGATCTCGTCTTTGGACAGGAACGGAGAGCAGGTTGGTGGGGCTGAGCAATCAGCTGTTACAAAGCCCCCGCAATCACAACCACAAACACAACCACTTTAGGTACAACAACAACAGTAGTCGCCTCAACTACAGGCGCAACAAAATCAGGTGCAATAAGCTTCAGTAGAGGTAGCCAGGCCGAGGCCTGCTTCGAATTATTAGGTCGTTAATGCCCTAATCGAGAAGAAAGAGGATGGGCAAGGGTCTAGGTGTGGTCATACGTTGACCGTTGTTGCAGCAGTTGGAGAGGAAAGAATGCCTGGATACATCGGGCCTCGCCTGATTTTGTTAGGGTTTGAAACGGAACAGATTGTTCAAATTAATAATCAAACACCTTTTCCGTTTCTGTTTCTAGAAATGGCAATTTCCGTTTTTGCCATTTCTTGAAATAGAAACATTATCAAACGGGCCCTAAGGCACATAATCCATCAAGTACAATTAACATTCCCAGATCTGGCCAACAACTTCACATTAAAGATTTTATTGAAGTGCTGCATAGAAAACAATAAAATTACAACCCTCAATTCTATTCTAGACAGAAGCAAACTAATAATATTACAACTAGAACCAAGTGGAGAGAACACACACAGAGAGAGAGAGAGAGAGAGAGAGAGAGAGAGAGAGAGAGGACTGAATTGGAGGTGAGAAACCCTAATAGATCTATGGCTTGCTGGTCGCTTAGGTTTTCTCCTAAAAAAAAATATCTAAGCTATATTTTCAAAGAAGAAGATACTCACGAATTAAGGTCTCGTTGTTGGAGGCAATGATCAGGAAGCCCTAATCCATGAGGATCTTTGACAAAACATTGATCCTGTGAGGAGGAGAGAAGGTAGAGAGATGGAGAATTCCTTCTCAAGTTTGTTGATGCTAGAAAACAAGGATGACAAAAGAGTTAATTGAGCCTTTCTTGATTTACCAGGAATTATATTTTTTTTCCACTACTTTGTTTCAATTGCAATGGTCTAGGGTTGACAATACATTGTTTCAAATGTTTCTCCAATTCCTTTTCTATATGTTTTTCTTTCCGTTTCATTTTAATAGAACGAAAAAATAGACCAATGTTACCAAATGCTAGATTCCAATTTTTTGTTTCGATGAAATAGAAAAAATATCAAAAACAATTTTTTGGAGTGAAACTAAACGTAACTTAATACCTTCCATAAACATAACCTGACACTAAATGTTATACTCGAACCCTAAAACTTCCTATTTTAATGTTCAGGTGCGACACCGGAGGACACCATTACCAGTGAGTACTGGGTTGCATCTGCCTTTTGCCAAGGAAGGAATGGTGACCCCACTTGCACCTGCTACCCATGCTTAAGTAATTAGAAGGGATTTCAAACCTGAAGGGAAAGATCAGTTGAACCTCACACACACTAGAAACCCTGGAGAATGCCCCACTCAAACTGAGGAAAGATCTCCATACAAAGTGACCAGTTCAACATTCATCGGCTGATGGTCACCGGCAGATGGAGCATCCACCGGTGAACACCATACGGTGAGTGCACAGGCCAGTTTTGGGTTATCTCACAGTGGGACCCGAGACCTCACGATCGTGCACCCCAAACCCATCCACACTGATGGAACAATGTGTTAGGGAGTTGATTAATGTGGCGGGACATCTCGAAGTGGGCCGTTAGTGCCAAATAGCGGAATAACCCGGTATTGGGTAAAAACCCATTAATTTTCCAAACAGCCCTTAGTGGGACTTAAGTGGCTATAAATAGGGCTCTTATCATTCATTTCTTCTCCTACCAAATTAGTAATAAGGAAAGGGAGAAAGAAGAGGAAGAAGAAGGAGAAGGAGAGCAAGAGAGGAAGGAAGGAGGAAGGCTAGGGCTCCATTCTTGAGGTAAGCCCATATGCTCATCTCTCCACACACACATAAATCTCTCTCTCTCTCTCTCTCTCTCTCTCTCTCTCTCT
Organism: Macadamia integrifolia; assembly: GCF_013358625.1. Taxonomy (NCBI): domain Eukaryota; kingdom Viridiplantae; phylum Streptophyta; class Magnoliopsida; order Proteales; family Proteaceae; genus Macadamia; species Macadamia integrifolia. The sequence continues at coordinate 55,070 of NW_024868578.1, read as the reverse complement.
CCTTCCCTACATGAAAACCAACCCTAAAATCATAAAACCCAATTTGTAAACTATACAAAAGAGGGAGAAGGGAGGAATGGAGTTGGGAAATGACACCCCACTGAAAAATACGCATTTCCACCACGATACACGGGCCACAGGACCAATAGGGCTGATTCGGGCAAGAAAACCCCGATTTTAACTTCATCGGCTGATGGTCACCGGCCAGACCATCCATCAGTGAAAATATTACAGGATGTGCATTCCTTTTGGATTTGTCCACCGATGAACTCACCACCGGTAAGCATCCACCAGTGAAAATAATGTAGGATGTGCATTCCTTTCCGATTTATCCACCAGTGAACTCACCGGCAGATAACCATCCACCGGTAATCGTCCACCGGTGAACTATTTTAAAGATAAATTTTTATCCTTTTATTGGGGCACGAGTCCTAGTGTCCCACTCCTCTATGAATAACCGAATAACCTAAAAACACTATGTATCCTAAGACTAGAACCGAGAAGTAACGAGAACACGCAACACAAAACCATCAACTATCTACCACCATCTAGAACACGAGGTGAGGGGATTTTGTGTTTTTATGGAATGTTTGCATTATAATGCATATGTGGATGAATTTTATCATTTTGCATATTATTATATTATTCCTTATGTAAAATGTTGATGTGGCATGAGAATGTGGATTATAATTGTGCATGTGTGCGTGTGTGTGATTGGGGTGTAAGGTGACCAACGATTGGTGCGGGTGGCACTGCATGCTCAGGGTGTGTGTGTGTGTGTGACTAGGGTGCAGGGTGGCCAATGGTTAGTGCCGATGGCACTGCATGCTCAGGGTGTGTGTGAGTGTGTGAGTGTGATTGAATTGTGTTGTGACATATTAGAATACATTGCGATAGGATAACCACCTTGGTGCTACAATCCTTGCCAATAGGGGTTTACATATTGGCTAATCCTCTCGTCCGACGCTTCGTGGTTAGGGATGATGTCTGGCGATGGAGGTGCAAAGATTCCAACGTCGTGACAGACCCTCACGCGATGTTTGATTCGGTGACGGGTATACCCTACATGCAATGTTGGATTCGATGTAGTGGCATTATGGGAGGGTTATTAATAGGGTTTTGTCAGGTAATGATGTGGTTCCGGAACCGGCACGCTCTTGACTCGCAACTAGGCAGTATCCCTAGGGACGGATAACGTACATTCATGACTAGGGATAACACCTATGTTGCAGTAGCACTTATACCCCCTTTGGACTTAGAAATTATTGCTTAGAATTACTTGATAATAAATGGATCATGTCATTGCACTCATATAATTGCATTCATATTGATGTGGTCGGACATGAATATTTATACTATTACATTTTCTTGGATTGTCATGATTGCTTGTGTGTGTTGCCCCTCACTGGGCTTCGTGGAAGCTCACCCCCTGTTGTTGCTCCTTTTTAGATGTTGATTCAAAAAATCCTTTGAAAACTGTGATCGAGGTCTTGGGTCTATACGGAGGTGACCTCTGGGATGAGGAGCTGATTGCGCACGAGGATAGATGCGTGTGCAATGATTGTACATTTGGAGCACGCTGAGGATGGGAGTATCATCTATTTTTTATTCTTTTTTTACTTAACAGATGTAGCCCTATGGGGGTATAACTGTAATTATGATCAAGATGTGAAAACATTCTTTTTGTGTAAATATGATAAATATCAATAGAAATCACCAGTTGATATATTTTGTTTATATTATAAGTATGTGATTTTAGAATTTATTTCATAATCTTATGAACTTAAAGTACTGCATCGTGGATCCGAGATGGATTGTGGATACGTGTGTTTGTCCATGTCACCAGCCTTCAGGTGAGTGGAGGCGAGGTGTGACAACGAGTGGTATCAGAATGCGATACTCTGCTTTAAGTTATAAACTTATGAAATGTTAGGACTACTGGTGATTAGGTTATAAATAAAAGCTTGAAGATAAGTACATAAATCATAGTTCACACATAGGAGACAAGTTGAAGAATGAAGCCGATAACATTGATAATTTCATTAATAAAAAATTCAGCTTACAACTTTGAGAGAGGAGAATACAAGACTTAACTAGGAGAAAATTACATAAACGATAACTACCTGCTGAATAACTCTCAAGTTAATAACACTAATAACACAAATAAAACACAAAAAGATCACAATCCTAAGAACAAGACTGAAAGATTGGAGGATCTAGGAAAAACTACTGCTGGGGTGGATCACTGGGTGGTACTGAAGAAACTGGAGTAGTATCTGCTAGCCCGAAGTAAGTGTCCCACCTACGGGTTCATACCTCCAGATGACTGACCCTATCATCAATGTTGTCCAGACGGGTATTCAGACCCCGAAAACGTGTTTCCATAGCCTGCATCACCCGATCCCAACCCACTGCATCACCTGGTGCGATCGAAGAAGAAGCACCACCGGCATATTGAGATGAAGTGTAAGGAGGAGGTGGGGTAGTTCCCTTACGGCCTTGACGCAGTGGAGGTCCATCATCTTCACTATCCTCCCCATCTTCCTCGCTCTCCTCAGCCTCCTCATCGGTTTTCATATCGATATCCTAGTCAACTCCTATAGGGATCATTACCGGCACCCCCTCAGCATCACTACCATCATTAGGGTCAACCTTTATCTTCACTAAGGAGTGTAAATCGAAAGGATACCTCTTGGATCCATCTGTAGGCTCGTCAGCATAGGTGACCCCAAAGTGTACGAAAATACTAGTAAGGAGATTTCCGTCCTTTGGGTACTTGGCCTGGTATGCCATATGCCGCATCAATAGGTATGGGAGGTTGATCTGGAGACCCACATACAAGCAAAGGGTAACATAGGCCTGGAGAAGAGAAACTTCATTGAAATTACCTCTAGCTGGTAATATGTTTAACTGAACTATCCTACAAAGCACCTTGGGCATGGTCCTGAAGCGACTGAACCTAGTCCATCCATCGGTGGTTCCAGTCAACTGCCGACACATCTCATCTAAACTATCTTGGGGCATGAAGGCTCCCCTTCTAGTCTTGAGAGCACAATATACACTCTCCCCGGCGCTTGAAATCTCAGTAATAACACCAAACTCGGCTGTGGTGAAGGAGAAGTCTACTCCCATAACTCGGCTCGTGAGACGATAATCATTCTCCCCCACTTTCTCGCCCCTCAGATTGCAAAAGAACATTTGGACCAAGCGAGGATAACATCTGCCCCCTAGGTCCAAGAGGGGTGACCAACCCAGTCCTGGAACCGCCTCGCTATACCAAAGGAAGGCATCTGACCATGCAATATTGCCTTCCCAGAATCCACAAGTTTACTTCCAAACACCCCCCATTTCTCTGCACTTTTCGCAGAGTTAAACCAAAATCTGTCAAAGTTGGGTTTTGGAGGAGCTGGAATTTGTCCTGTAGCATTTCGACTGCGTGTGTCTCTTCTAGAACTCATGGCTGCATACAAACACAAAAAATATACATATCCAACTAAGTGTATACAAAAGGAAAGGCACATTTGAAAAGAATGCAAGAAATTTCACATAAATCCCTAGTTAGGGTTTCACAGAGAAGAAAATTTGGGGAAAATGGAAAGTCTAGCAAAATGGGAGGAAAACCTTACCTCTTGCGTGAAATATGGCGTGGATTTGTAGCAAAGATCACCGGATGATGTTCTTCCAACCTTGGGAGAGCTCTCCAGTCGTTCTTGGCAAGAAAAGGAAGAGGTTATGGTGAGAATGGGAGTTCTTGGCCAGCCCTTTTAAAAGACAATAAAAGTGTTCACCAGTTGGCCGGTGAAATAATTACCATCCACCGGAGAGCATCCACCGGTGAAGGTAAAAAGGAAGGTTCACATGACTCCTAGAAAATCTCAAACACAGGTGGAACGGCCACTTAAACAGCCACGCCGTGCTACTACATCTACTATGGATCGGCCACCGACTTCGGAACCAAGTAGGGAAGAGGTGCCCGATACCACAGCATAGGTAGCCCCTCCTACTCCACCTATACTTTTTGCCCAGGATGTGTCAATTATGGGCAACATGTTGCAAGGACTACAACAGCAACAAAATGTGATGATGCAAGGGTTGCAACAGCAGCAACTGGAGTTTATGATAGGTCTAAATGCACAGATCAATACTGTGTTTCAGACTCGAGAGGCACATGCTGTTCCACCACAGACACAACCAATACCTAACGTTGCTCCTACCACTATTCCCCAGGCACAACAAGTCCCAGCACCAATGGCTCACCACACAACCCACCTAGAAGGCTCCAATGTACATTATGCCCCACGACCTGATGCACCACTAACACGGGCAAATGATACCACAAAGCCAAGCCATACTGCCTATACCTATGGACAATGTGAAAGTGATGGAAACGTTCCAGAAGTTTAGGCCTCCCTACTTTGGTGGGATTACGCAGGACCCTTTGGCACCCACCAAATGGGTAGAGGGAATGGAGAAGGCATTTAAGGTAATGACCCTCACTGAAGAACAGAAACTGATGTGTGTCGACTACCAACTACAAAATGAGGCAAATGCATAGTGAAAGTCCACTGAACCCATCCTAGTGGCACTACAACCTAACCTCACATGGGAACACTTTAAAGTGGCATTCTACAACAACTACTCCCAGACAGTGTGAGGGAGAGGAAGGAAACAGAGTTCATGGAGTTGAAACAAGGGTCCAACTCTGTATTGGAATATCAACAAGATTCTAAGAAGTTGTTCTTCGCACCTGAGCATTTGAAGGGGGATCAGGCAAAGGCGAAGAGATTTGAGAAAGGGTTAAGACCCGCTATAGGGGCTGTGTTAGTGGTTCAGTACCTCCACAATTATGCCCAGGTGGTTCAGGCTGCCAAATCCATTGAGGACAAACAAAGAGAGAACTATCATGCCATACAAGGGAAGAGGACAGTGGCACCTAGCAGGTTTGGTAAGGGGACATATTCTAGTGCAGCCTCAGGTCAGTATAGAAGACCAGAAACAGGACAAGCACCACCACCACCTAGACCCATGGTAGCACAGTCTCAGACGGTCCCTTTAAGGTGTTTTGTCTGTCAGTAAACGGGTCATTTTGCAAGGAATTGCTCACAGAGGAGACCGGGTGACCCCTATGTAGGACCAGCCAGATCAATGTAGCCATTATTCGCCCCCCGTCCGGCTCAGGCACCACAGGGAGCTAGACTACAAGGGAAAGTGTTTGCATTGACTACTGAGAAAGCGGAGGCATCGCCTGGAGTGGTCACAGGTACCTTGTTGATATCGATGACCCCTACATATGTTTTGTTTGATACTGGTGCATCACATTCATTTGTATACCCCACTTTTGCCGCTAAGATGAATATCAAGCCAAAAATTTTAACACACAAGTTAGTAGTTAGCACACCGACTGGGAGTGAGGTAGGATTAGAGGAGATTTATGAGCCGTGTCCTATTCAAGTCTGTGGACAGGACATGATTGCTCATTTGATTAAATTAGAGATGCGTGACTTCGATATTATCTTAGGTATGGATTGGTTATCCGCCTATAGGGCATGTGTTTTATGTGCTGAGAAGAAAATTGTATTCAAACTTCAAGAAGGAGATGAGTTTGTTTACAAAGGGAGAAAAGTCAAGAAGTCCAAGAAACTAGTGGTATCTGCACTTGAAGTGAGAAGATTATTAGAGCAAGAATGTGAGGCTTATTTGGCATCTATGATTGACACAACTAAGGAGGGCAAGTCAGTAGAGGAAATAGAAGTGGTGAGAGAATTCTCAGACATCTTTCCTGACGACTCACCTGGACTACCCCCGGACAGGGAGACTGAATTCACTATTGATCTGATTCCTGGGGCAGCACCTGTATCAAAATCTCCATATAGGATGGCACTTTCAGAACTGAAGGAGTTGAAGGAACAATTATAAGATTTATCAGAGAAAGTGTTCATCCGACCTAGTGTGTCCCCATGGGGAGCACCAGTACTCTTTGCAAGGAAGAAGGATGGGAGTATGAGAATGTGCATAGACTACAGGGAGTTCAATAAACTGACTATAAAGAATAGGTATCCGTTGAATCGATGACCTTTTTGATCAATTGATGGGTGCAACCACGTTCTCCAAAATTGACCTCAGATCTGGTTATTAACTCAAGATCAGAAAGGGTGACATAAGGAAGACAGCTTTCAGGACCCGTTATAGACACTATGAGTTCCTAGTTATGCCATTTGGACTAACCAATGCCCCTGCAGTATTCATGGAGTTGAATAGAGTATTCCACGATATGTTAGACAACTTTGTCATCGTGTTCATTAACGACATTTTGATCTACTCGAAGAGCCGAGAGGAACATACTATGTGATACCCTACTTTTAAAACCTAGTTTACTTACACGATTGACCCGGTTTAACCGTGCAGGACCTGAACCAAAGAGGATTAAGGTGAGTTCCCTATGGACCATGATGATAAAGGTGACTTTGAATATAGGTTGGCGAGACAAGTCCGAGTCAGTGCCAAAGGAGACGGATGTACCCAAGCCGTGTACATGCACGTATCATAAGGCCAAGTACGGGTAATGCTGGTAGGTAGCCGTATCCTAAAGTGTATACGTATTATATATCTTATGCCGAGAGTAAGATACATTCTGAGAGTCAAATTCCATCAAAATCTCAATTGTTTGGCTAAGTTTTGACCAATAGGTGGGCGGTCACCGGTGGGTGAACCCGCCCACTAGTGTGACCCACCCATGTGGTTACTAAATATTGTCTAATATAAATAGTACTTATTGTTTTTCCTTTTTCTCATTTAATGCCTTAAAGAGTGGGTGAGAAAAATAAAGAAGAGAGAAAAGAAAAGAAGAAAAGAGAACGAAGAAGAAGAAAGGAAAAGAAAAAGAGGAAAAAATGATTTTAAGCGATGCTGAGGTTTGATCTTCTCATTCCGGCACCGAAAAAATGATCCCCAACACGAGACCTACGATTTGAGATGAGTGAAGGCTATACTTCTTAAACTTTCACAAAACCCCAAGTGAAACCCTTGATTTGGGTAGAGTTCTATGAGACCTTGTTAATCCCACTTGAGATGATGAATCTAAGGTTTAATAAATGGTCTATGTGTTGATTTTAAAAGTTTAAAAAAGTGTTTGCAAGATTTGAGAAGCATTGGTGATTTCTTGAGTTAAGAGGTGATTTTAGAATTTTGGAAGAGTTCTTGAGCAAAGAAGGTAAAATTACTATTCAATCCTTAAATTTAACTTAGATCTAGGTTAGAATCATCTTATGACACCTTAGATGTGTGAAAAATGTGATTGAAACAACCCCATTTTGTTTTCCCCAGGTTGAGGAGTGTTTTAAGAGAGAAAATAAATTTTTACGCCAACAAGTGGACGAAGACCGACGGGCGAACCCGCCCACCTGTAGGGGCCTGCCTGTTGGGGCAAAATCTTAATTCCAATAGGTGGACGAAGACCGACGGGTGAACCCACCCACCTGTAGGGGCCTGCCTGTTAGGGTAGAACCTTAATTTCAACAGGCTAGAGCGAAGACCAGTGGGCTATCTGGCCCGCCTGTTGAATCGATGGGCGAAGACAGGTGGGCTGTCTAGCCCACCTGTTGGCCCACCAGTCAGATTTTTTAACCCGAATGGGCCCAAAACGGGCGGACAACCTTCTTTTATGATTTTAAACATGATTTAAACATCAAACCTCGTTAGTTTTGACCCAAAGGTAGTGAAATGCTAACCTCATTCGCTTATGATAGGTTTCACTAGAATTTACATTTCTCACATCGGATCTCACCCGTACCAAACATGAGCTTTTGTACCCAATAGGTAAGTGGGGAGAGGACATTTGACTTTATTTTAAGGCATGTTTTTACATCATTAAATTGTATCTAGACTAGCCATGTCATCATACAAATTATCTGTAGATTAGTCATCCTCATATGCCATTCGCATGCATTGCTTGTGCATTCTAAACAAATGATTTATGATGTGTGTTGTGTTTTACATTCTCAATGCTAAATGATTGATGTGCTTATGTGATGAATGGTTAGATTACTGTGTGTGATGCATTATTAAACTAGACGTCATAGCTGGTTTGAAAACGAGTGCATTGGTGGCCCGTGGTATAGGACACAATGATACTATGCAATAGTACTTTGTCATATAGGAGTATGCGGTTTAGGATTATCATTCCCGTGCTACGACCCTTCCCAACAGAGGTTAAGGTGTTGGATTATCACTTGGGGGAAAGCAGTGATCACTGTTGTCGAGTCACTGTGGTGGTTAGACATATGCCCGGATGGTCATTAGGACCGTCAACCTCAATGGTATATTCAAGAGGGGCCAATCGTACTGATTTTAAATTGTCAGGGTCGACACCTTTACATTTCTGTCATTTACTTTTATGTTGAGAGTCGATGGTCGGCATGCTTTACTTTTCTGAGTATTCAAAGTGGACTTTCTCCGAAAACCCTATGGGCGTATCACAGGAAGGAGTTCGCGACTTGTACCCGGGGTATACGTGCACTGTGGTTGTGAGTAGCACATAACCTAAGACTTAATAATGTTTAGGTGGATAAGATTAAAATGAAATTCATGACATATAGTGCATATGGATGTGAATATTTGTGTGGTCTTTCTTTTTACTTACTGAGCTAGTGAGCTCATCCCACGTGCACACCTCTTTTAGATGATTTTACAGGTCACTCGCATGAAGATCAGGAGTCAGGCCCCAGAGTTGAGTTTCCTGTTGAGGATTGGTGGGCCTCTAAGTATAAGCACGGTGCCGATTGCATGTGCGAGGGCTATGCTACGGGAGTGCAGTAATGACACCGTATAGGATTTCATTTTTTTTATTTTTGATGACCTCCCCTTTTTGTACATGATATGTAAATTGTTATTCTTTTTGTGTAAATATCATGCCTACGGGCCCACATGTACTTAGCGATATACTACAATTTAGGTATCAAGTATATTGGGGATATTTACAGGTAATATAAGTCTTCCGTTGAACTTTTGAACACTTATCATAGATGTGGGTATGCTGTGGTGGGGTACTGTATCAGATGATCCTGGCAGGTTTTGGGTTAACCAAAGTTAACTCGGTCACCAGTCCGGTTCTGTGTGAACGGGGCGTGACAACGGTGGTATCAGAGTGTGATGCTCTATCCACTCATAGCATATCATTTAGACCCCATAGAATCTAAAATAGGAAATGGGGTTGGGTAAATGTAAAACTTTAAAGAATTAAAAAAAAAATGTTGCATTTATTTATTACATTTCATGGCATGCATGAGAGAAAGTTTACTTGGAATAAATAAAGATTAGTTATTTGATTACATAAACCATCGAGTATGGATTTAACAAAATTTCAACAGCATAACACTAAAACAAGATTTTCTAAAATTTTTAAATAGAAGCACCTGATAGACAACATACATATATGAATAAGCATAATCAACAAAGGCTAACTAATGTTACAACCGAATTACAATAAGTTTATCAAGCAGACAAAACTAACTAAAAGTCACGAACAGCATAACACCACACTAGCAAGTCAAAATTACAGAGAAAAGTACAAAAAAAAAATAGTCCACCATAAATACATAAACAACATGGAGAAGTAAAAATCTGATTACGATAGGCAAGCTAAGTCCTCAGAGACCCTCGTCATCTAGCTCTATTACTCCATCCCTCCTAGGTCTTGATTTAACATTGAGCCGATGGTCGTAGTAATCAAACCTGCATTTACTAGTTGCACATCCCTCCGGAGTCGGATAAAGTCTGCTGAAATAACATTGGCCATGGTGTCCAAATCCTCGCTCAATCATAGGAAGGAATTCTCTAATGTAGCTTGCCTTTCTAAGATATTTTCTTCTCTAGTAGCACTCTCATCTAGTCTTCCCAAAAGCTAATCTTGCCATCTTTTAAGGCCCTTATGCTGGTCATCATGCTCTTAAAGTCAAATGCGCCTCTCAGGTGGTGGGGCTCTATGCTGCGGGTCTGCAGCCCTAGCAAAGTCAGGATCAGCATCTCTCAAATTAAGAGGCTTCTCCTCGAGGATATCCTCATCCAGAAAGTCCTCGAATTGAGGAACATTATCCTCGTCCTCCTCACTATTCTCCTCCTCCTCCATGTGGACATCCTCCCTATGGACATCGCCCCTGTTCCTGCCTCCTTGAACTCCTGCCCTCTGAGGTACATCCATAAGAGCTTGCAGACCCATCCTGCGTAGGTTTTCCCTACTAAATTTATCCGCTGGAGTCTTTTACTCCTCACCACTCAAATCCACCCTAAAGAACTTGAAAACCCTTGTGAGAGCCCTACCATATGGGAAACCTCCGTCCTTAGGATGTATGACATGATGCTCCATAGTCTTAAGTATAATGTAGGGCAAGCATAAATTCTCGGCACCTCCCTCCAAGGCCTTGTAGATGCAGAAGGTTATGTAGGCTGCCCTGAAGCTCACTTGGTTCCTATGACCTCCTCTAGGGAGCAAATTAAACTGAACTAAGTGAGCAAATGCACGAGCCTCCGGGTTGTATGTCACCTCGAAATCCGTACATACCTTGCTGCCACTAATGGTCTCGTAAATGTGGTCCTGTATCTCCGAACTTAAGGATGGACCTATGGGCTTACTCCTTGGGGGGCTATAGAATTGATGCCCAACTAATGACATATCTAAAATACTAGCAATAGTGTCCACAGTCAAACGAATGTTCACCCCTTTCACCATACTGGTGATTGAGTACTCCCCATACCAGTAAGAGACCTCCAAATTACAATAAAATCTTCGAACAAGATGTTCATAGCATGGGCCGTCAATATTAAGGATGGACTGCCAACCCAGTGCAGTAAATCTCTCTTGTAGTTGAATCTTATTGAAATCACAAGCTACCACGATTTTCTCCATCATTACAGACCTTTTTAGGAAGGTCTGCCAATTCGATGCTGCCCTCATACTCCGGAAGAGTCTCTCATCATAGTCTAGAAGATCTATAGGGGCATGTCCTTGTTGCCTTGTGCGAATAGCTGAGGAACTAGTCCCTACACCTTTCCCTTTTGAAATTGTGGCCCTACGTCTATTAGAAGAGGATGCGGGTTCCTTGCCCTTACGAAAAGAGATCCTAGTAAGAAAAGAGAAGAAATAGTGATAAGTACGAATGTTGCATGACAAAGGAAGTAAACAGGAGGGTGAGCAAGCACATGTAAATGCACTCAAATACATAATGTGGATCATTATAAAAAGAGGGGTGGTTAGCCATGGAGAAATGAATAGAAGGAAATCCCCAAACATGCCATCCACTAGCATGTTGCAAAATAGAAGAGTAACAAAGGAGTATAAAGCATGACAAGTGAGAAGTGATGGAAAACCTCATAAGAATTTCCTCAAGTGGGGTAATTAGTGTCAAATGATAGAAAGCCCCAATGTTAATGTACAAGTTCAATCCAATAGAGTGAAAATCCCATAAAAGTGTGGAAATTGAAGTTTACATGTCAATGATAGTAATACCTATCATTATACAACCAAGAATATGCAAAAAAAAATTTCTATTATGACATTGAAGTGCAAGGAATGAGAAAGAGATTTCCATTTTTGGAAAAAAAAAATTTCATGATCATAGGGGTCATCGAGGCATACAACCAACAAGTGTAAGTCAAATATCATTGCACCAACAATTAATGGTAAGTGATTCAAAGTTGTTCACAAGTATGGAACGAAGTGAAGAGAATCATAGAAACCCCAAATTTTTTTTTTCAAGAAACCTAACATAAAAGAGATGGATTTTTATAGAAATGAGATGGAATTGCAAGCATATACAAGTTTCCATGATCTTTCCAACAATGTAAGTGCAAATCAAGGATAAGAAATCCCAATTGAGTTGTTAGTTGGGGAGAAAACCCCAAATTGGAGAAACTAGGGCACGGTTTGGAATTTTCTCCCATAGATTGATTAGTAAAGCCCAAAACTATGAATGAATCACAAAGGAAGCATCATATTCTCATAGAATGACTATTCTATGGAAAGAGACATGAAAGAAGTCAAGTTTTGGGAAGTATGATGGATTCAACACCCAAAATAAATGTTTCCAAGAAGAGAAATGGAGAAGAGACTTACTTGAGAGTGAAAGGTGTTTGAATCTTTCAAAATCCGTAGAATCGTTGAATGAAATCGTGAGTGGATGCACCAAGTAACCCTCCAAAATCGCCTTGAGTTGAGCCTAAGAGTAGAAGATAGGAGAAATAAAGAACAAAGAGGCTTAAAAGCCCCTATAAAGCCGCATCGGGTTGGATCGACGAGCCCCGACCCGAGTCGCCTGGTGGTCGCACGCCGGTGGCCTACCGTCGGTAGGAAAAAAAATATACATATATAATAATAATAATACATTATTAACAATAATAAAAGAAATAATAATTAAAAAAAATTGAGCGGGACCGCCATCCTACTTATCGAAGCGCTAGCACAGTACTCTCGGAGCTAAGCTGTGGCTGGATGCAAGACATCATACACTACAATACCCCGTGTTTTGGCATATGATTACGTGGCCAGGTTGAAAGTTTAAGGCCAATCTAAGAGTGTGAACCATAGAGTGAAATTGATTTCATGGGCTATGTCATTGAATGGAAAATGATTATGTGCTTATGTAAATTCTAAGGTACTTAACCAATGTTTTGTGTACGGTATGATCCAAGTGCAAGGACACGATGGTACGCACTAGATCCGGTAGCAATGCTCGAGGAACCTCAAGTGGTCCTTGTCCTATCGGTCGACCACAAAATCCTTGAAGGTCCCGCTCTGTGGGGCAAACCCCACTTCCACAGCCTCAAGAAACCCTTGACCAGAGGGTGGCACAAAGGGACCCTCCTATTACCACACTTCCGGATCCTCCACCTATCATCACTCCGAGTGATGCTGCGACCATAGTCCAACAGTCACAGCAAGCCTTCCAGTAACAAATGCTCTAGCAGCAGCAGGCATTTATGGCTGCTATACAGCAACAGTTAGACTTTCCTCAACCCGATCAACATCCTCGAATAATTACTCCACAAGACCCATCTGTAGGGTCTACTATGGGACCACAAACTGGAGGAGCACTACTTGGTACGACACCACATGAGCAAGCCGGAAGTACACCTCCAATTCCGCCACATAATACTCCTCCATATATGGTGCCCCCTCCGTACACTTACTATCCGGCATATGCACCCAATTACCCGTCGACAAATAGTACGACGAGGGTAGTGGAATCTTTTAAGAGGAACTTACCACCTGTATTCTCTAAGGTGGAGAGTGATCCTCTAGAGCCTTACCAGGGGATCCAAGAGTTGGAAAAGATATTTGAGGTAGTTGAATGCACTGAGGTGCAAAAGCTTATTTGTACAGGGCTGCAATTCAAGCATGAAGCCAACTCTTGGTGGCAAGCCTCTAAACCTATATTGTTTGCCATACATCCGGAACCCACATGGGAGCAATTTAAGAAGTTGTTTTTAGCAAACCATTACCCTCGTAGCTTCAGGGACCGTAAAGAGACGGAATTCATAGCCTTGACTCAAGGGAATAAGACTGTCCTTGAGTATCAGCAGCAGTTTGAAAGCTTGTTCCATTTTGCCCCTAAGCATAAGAGGTCAGCTGAGGAAAAAGCTGTAAGGTTTCTAAAGGGATTAAAGGCATCTATTGGGTCAGTGCTCGAGGTCTTAGATTTGATAGATTATGGCCAGATTGTGCAAAAGGCTAAAACCATGGAAGATAAACAAAAGGGAGAACAATCCCTCACACTTGGATTGTGGAAAAGGACTAACCCATTTCCAAAAATGAGCAACTCATCCGAGGTATACCGTGGGTCCTATAGTTCTGGGCCTACATACAGACAGCCTTATAGGCCATCTGGCTACCTTCCTCAACCAGCTGGTGGTCTGGGCTCTACATCTTTTCACCCGAACACTAGTATGGTGCCTACAGTCACAAGGCTACCCCGTCCCCCATCTACATCAGGTCAAGTACAAAGGGTCCCTGCCCCAGTTTCGACGTCACAGAGCCATTGCTTTAATTGCCACTCTTATAGGCATTTTGCCAAAGACTGTCGAGTCAGACCAGCCTTACCATCCAGTCAGCCCTCTGTGTACAGACCTCCTTTACCTCAGGGGAATCAACCGTAAGGAAGAATGTATGCCTTATCAGCTGAGGCCAACACAGAAGTGGTAGCAAGTACATTTTAATATAAAATTTTCCTTATGCCAAATTTTAATGACCTGCTATACTTATATGCATTGTTGCACTAGGTGTTCTACCTGTATCCGGTATACCAACCTATGTCTTGTTTGATTCAAGAACTACACATTTGTTCATATCTAAGAGATTTATCGAGAAACTTGGTATGTCGCCAGGATACTAGATCATGAGATGATTATTAGTATGCTTACAGGCAAAGTTACACAGTTGAAAGAGGTGTATGGGCCATGCCCAGTTGAAATCAGTGGAAAGAAATTGGATGCACGACTCATCAAATTCAACATGCAGAATTTTGACGTTATACTGGGCATGGATTAGTTGTCAGCCCATCGAGCAAATGTGATATGTGCCGAAAAACTAATTAGGGTGACAAATAACGAAGGGAAAGAACTGGTATACCAAGCAGATAAAATAAAACGGGCCAGAAAGGTCCTCATCTTCTCTCTTCAAGCGCTAAAGTTGTTGGAAAGTGGATGTCAGGGTTACTTAGCATCGGTACTTGATGTTGATGCAAAGGTTATACCTCTAGAAGAGGTAGAGGTGGTTAAAGAATTTTCCGACGTCTTTCCAGATGATCTGATGCAGCTACCGCATCATAGAGAGTTGGAATTTGCCATAGACTTGATTCCTGAAGGAGCTCCAGTGTCTAAAGCTCCATACAGGATGGCACCATCCGAATTGAGGGAGTTACAGTAGCAGTTGTAAGAATTATTAGAGAAGAGATTTATTCGCCCAAGAAAGATGATAGCTTACCTATGTGCATCGATTATCAGGAATTGAATAATCTAACCATTAAGAACCAATATTCATTGCCACACATTGATGATTTGTTTGACCAACTACAAGGTGCAAAGGTATTTTCAAAGATAGACCTTAGATCAGGCTATTATCAGCTCAAGATAAAGAGCGGCGACATACCCAAGATAGCTTTCAGGACTCGGTATGGTCACTATGAGTTCCTAGTGTTATCTTTTAGGTCAACCAATGCACCAGCAGCATTCATGGATTTAATGAATCGAGTATTTCACGATGTCCTTGATAAATGGGTAATTATTTTTATTGATGACATCTTGATCTACTCTAAGATGAAAGAGGAGCACACTCAACACCTGAGGATGGTATTACAGAGGCTGAGAGAACAATTGTTTGCCAAATACAGTAAGTGTGAATTTTGGCTTAAACAAGTTGGATTCCTGGGACACATAGTGTCTAAGGATGGAATTAAGGTGGATCCTGATAAGGTGAAAGCAGCAGAAGAGTGGAAAAACCCCAAGAACGTTACAGAAATTAGAAGTTTCTTGAGTTTCGCTGGGTACTACCGGCGCTTCATTGAGAATTTTTCTCGGATCTCAACACCAATGACTAAGCTAACCAAAAAGGGGGTAAAATTTGAATGGACAAAGGAATGTAAGAAGAGTTTTCAGGAATTGAAGAAACGGTTGGTGTTAGCCCCTGTGTTGACCATCCCTGAAGGCACAGGTGGAATGACAGTCTACACTGATGCATCTAAGGTTAGGTTGGGTTGTGTTCTCATGCAACGCGGTAAGGTGATAGCATATGCATCCCGACAGTTAAAGGAATATGAGAACTACCCCACTCATGACTTGGAACTAGCCGTAGTCATTTTTGCCCTAAAGATTCGACGACATTATTTGTATAAGGAGAAGTGCGAGATATACAGTGATCACAAAATCCTTAAGTACTTTTTCACCCAAAGAGATTTGAATATGAGGCAGAGTAAAAGGCTCGAGCTCATGAAGGATTATGACTGTGACATTCAGTATCATCCTAGCAAGGCTAATGTAGTGGCAGATGCGTTGAGTCGGAATGCACAGACTTTGTCACTCTCACACTTAGCAATCTGCCCAAAAATCGTACAAGAGGCGATGCTAATTGATGAATCCCTCTTATATGAAGGAGCAACCTTAGAGCTTGAACACCAAGTAGAAAACATTAAATGGTTAATTGTATCCCTGGCAGCTCTATAGGTGCATCCGTCTATTAGGCAAGAGGCGATAATGAAACAACCTTTGGATCCTGAGTTGCAACGGATCAGAGTTAAGATTCAAGAGCAAACAATGAATAACCCTGATTTCATTTTAGCCAACGACGGGGCATTATTGTTTCGAGGTAGCTTGTGTGTGCCTCGATGATTTGGAGATACAAAACAAGATAGTGCAGGAAGCACATAGCTCTGAGTACTCACTCCACCCAGGAAGTACAAAGATATATAAGGACCTCAAACAAAACTACTGGTGGCCAAACATGAAAATCCCAATAGCCCTATATGTAGCGAGTTGCCTTACATGCTAAAAAGGAAAATCTAAGAGGCATCGACCTTATG
The DNA here is from genome assembly GCF_013358625.1 of Macadamia integrifolia. Classification (NCBI taxonomy): domain Eukaryota; kingdom Viridiplantae; phylum Streptophyta; class Magnoliopsida; order Proteales; family Proteaceae; genus Macadamia; species Macadamia integrifolia. Next base: position 38,508 of record NW_024868578.1, on the reverse strand, counting down.
GTACTCTTTCAGCCACTCCCAATACCAGACTGGAAGTGGGATAGGATTACGATGGACTTTGTCACCGGACTACCACGCATACCTAAGGAGATGGATGAGATTTGGGTGATAGTTGATCGGCTTACTAAGACTGCTCATTTCATTCCTATCAAGATCAAATTCTCTATGACCAAATTAGCACAACTTTATATGGATAACATAGTGCACTTGTATGGAGTGCCAGTGAGCATTGTGTCAGATAGGGACCCAAGGTTCACTTTCAGATTGTGGAAAAGTTTCCAACATGTTTTGGGATCACAAGTGAACTTGAGTACCGCTTTCCACTCACAGACTAATGGTCAGTGAGAGCGAACCATACAGATATTAGAAGACATGCTCAGGGCATGTGCAATGGAAATGAGTGATAGTTGGAAAGAATATATACCCCTTATGGAGTTAGTCTATAACAACAGTTATCAAACTATAATTGGGATGGCTCCATATTAGACATTATATGGTAGGAAGTATAGAACTCCTTTGTATTGGAATGAGGTAGGTGAACGCCGAATGTTAGGACCTGAAATGATACAGATGACATGTGACAAGGTCGATGTTATTCGAAAAAAAATTAAGGTAGCTCAGTCGCATCAAAAGAGCTATGCAGACACCTGCAGGAAAGACATAAAGTTTCAAGCAGGAGAAAAGGTGTTTCTCAAGATTTCTCTTACTAAAAAATTGCATAGGTTCCATAGAAAGGGTAAGTTGAGCCCGAGATACATTGACCCATTTGAGATTTTGACTCGGGTTGGCTCAGTAGCCTACATGCTTGCTCTTCCACCTGCCCTCGAAAATGTTCATAATGTATTCCATGTATCCATGCTGAAGCGATACGTTCACGATCCATCGCTTGTGTTACCTGTGGAACCAGAATATCTAGAAGCTGATATGACCTATAAAGAACAGCCAGCCGAAATCTTGGACCGAAAAGTGAAAACACTTCGCAACCACTCCATTTCCTTTGTAAATGTGCTATGGGCTAACCATTCACTTGAAGAAGCATCCTAGGAGAAAGAAGATGAACTCCAAGCCAAGTACCTTCATCTTTTCGAACAACCAGGTACGCCAATTTTGAGGACGAAATTTTTAAAAATGGGAGGTAAATGTGATACCCTACTTTTAAAACCTGATTTACTTACACGGTTGACCCGGTTTAACCATGCAAGACCCGAACCAGAGAAGGTTAAGGCGGGTTCCCTATGGGCCATGATGGCAAGGGTAACTTTGAACACAGGTTGGTCAGACAAGTCCGAGTCAGTGCCAAAGGAGACTGGTGTACCCAAGCCGTGCACATGCACGTATCATAAGGCCATATACGAGTAATGCTGGTATGTAGCTATATCCTAAAGTGTATACGTATTATATATCTAGTGCCGAGAGTGAGATACATGCTAAGAGTCGAATTCCATCGAAATCTCAATTGTTTGGCTAAGTTTTGACTAACAGGTGGGCGGTCACAAGTGGACGAACCCGCCCACCAGTGTGACCCACCCATGTGATTACTAAATATTGTCTAGTATAAATAGTACTTATTGTTTTTCCTTTTTCTCATTTAATGCCTTAAAGAGTGGGTGAGAAAAGTAAAGAAGAGAGAAAAGAAAGGAAGAAAAGAGAACAAAAAGAAAGGAAAAGAAAAAGAGGAAGAAATGATTTTAAACAACGCCGAGGTTTGATCTTTTCATTTCGGCACCGAAAAAGCGATCCTCAACACAAGACCTACGATTTGAGGTGAGTAAAGGCTAAACTTCTTAAACTTACACAAAACCCCAAATGAAACCCTTGATTTGGTTAAGTTCCATGAGATCTTGTTAATCCACTTGAGATGATGAATCTAAATTTTAATAGATGGTCTATGTGTTGATTTTGAAGGTTTAAAGAAGTGTTTGCAAGATTTGAGAAGCGTTAGTGATTTCTTGAGTTAAGAGCTGATTTTGGGGTTTTAGAAAAGTTCTTGAGCAAAGAAGGTAAGATTGCTTTTCAATTCTTAAATCTAACTTAAATCTAGGTTAGAATCATCTTATGAGACCTTAGATGTGTGAAAAATGTGATTGGAACAGCCTCATTTGTTTTCCCAAGGTTAAGATGTGTTTTAAGAGATAACTAATTTTTACGCTAACAGGTGGGGGAAGACCCGCGGGCGAACCCGCCCACCTGTAGGGGCCCGCCTATTGGGGCAGAACCTTAATTACAACAAGTGGGCGAAGACCGACGGGCTAACCCGTCTGACTGTAGGGGCCCGCCTATTGGGGCAGAACCTTAATTACAACAAGTGGGCGAAGACCGACGGGCTAACCCGCCTGACTGTAGGGGCCCGCCTATTGGGCAGAACCTTAATTCCAACAGGCGGGCGAAGACTGATGTGCTATCTGACCCGCCTGTTGAACCGATGGGCAAAGACCAGTGGGCCATTTGATCCGCCTGTTGAACCGATGGGTAAAGACAGGTGAGCTATCCGGCCCACCTGTTGGCCCACTAGTCAGATTTTTGAGCCCGAATGGGCCCAAAACGAGCGGACAACCTTCTTTTATGATTTTAAACATTAAACATTATTAGTTTTGACCCCAAGGTGGTGAAATGTTAACCTCATTCGCTTATGATAGGTTCCACAATAATTTACATTACTCACGTCAGATCTCATCCGTACCAAACGTGAGATTTTGCACCCAACAGGTAAGTGGGGAGAGGACATTTGACTTTATTTTAATGCGTCTTTTTGCATCATTAAATTGTATCTAGACTAGCTATGTCATCATGCAAATTATGTTCATCCTCGTATGCCATTCGCACGGATTGCTTGTGCATTCTAAACAAATGATTTATGAAGTGTGTTGTGCTTTACATTCTCAATGCTAAATGATTGATGTACTTATGTGATGAATGGTTGGATTACTGTGCGTGATACATTATTAGAATAGACACCGTAGTCAGTTTGGAAACGAGTGCATTGGTGGTCCGTGATATGGGACACGATGACACTATACAGTCATACTTTGTCATATAGGAACATGCGGTTTGGGATTATCATTCCCTGTGCTACGACCCTTCCTAACAGGGGTTGAGGTGTTAGGTTATCACTTTGGGGGAAGCAGTGGTCGAGATTATCCGGTCACTGCGACAGTTAGACATACGCTAGGATAGTCATTAGGACAATCGACAACCTCAATGGTATATTCAAAAGGGCCAATCGTACTGAGTTTAAATTGCCGAGGTCAACACCTTTACATTTTTGTCATTTACTTTTATCTTGAGAGCCAGTGGTCTACATGCTTTACTTTTTTGAGTACTCACGATAGGCCTTCTCCAACAACCCTAAGGCATATCGCGGGATGGAGTTCGTGACTCGTACCTGGGGCATACACGCACTGTGGTTGTGAGTAGCACATAACTTAAGACTTAGTAATGTTTAAGTGGATAAGATTAAAATAAATTACATGGCATATAGTGCATATGGATGTAAATGTTTGTGTGATCTTTCTTTCCACTTACTGAAGTAGTGAGCTCATTTCACGTGCACACCTCTTTTAGATGATTTTGCAGGTCACCTGCCTATAGATTAGGAGTCAGGCCCCACAGTCGAGTTTCCTTTTGAGGATTGGTGGGTCCCTGATGAGTATGAGCACGGTGCTAATTGCATGTGCGAAGGCTGTGCTGCGAGACCGCAGTAATGACACCGTACAAGATTTCCTTTTTTTTTTTTATAACCTCCCTTTTTGTGTAGTTGATATGTAAATTGTTATTTTTTTTGTGTAAACATCATATCTGCGGGCCCACATGTACTTAGTTATATACTACAATTTGAGTATCAAGTATATTGGGGATATTTACAAGTAATTTAAGCCTTCCGCTGAACTTTTGAACACTTATCTTAGATGTAGGTATATTGTGGTGAGGTACTGTATCAGATGATCCTGACAAGTTTTGGGTTAACCAAAGTTAAATCGATCACCGGTTCAGTTCTGTGTGAACGGGACGTGACAACAGTGGTATCAGAGCGTGATGCTCTATTCACTCACAGCATATCATTTAGACCTCATAGAATCTATAATAGGAAATAGGATTGGATAAATATAAAACACTTTAAAGAACTAAAAGCCAAAAAAAAAAAAATTGTTGCATTTAATTATTGCATTTGATGATATGCATGAGAGAAAGTTTGCTTAGAATAAATAAAGATTAGTTATTTGATTGCATAACCCATCGAGTACGGATTTAACAAAATTTCAACAACATAACGCTAAAACAAGATTTCTCAAAATTTTCAACTAGAAGCACCTGATAGACAACATACATATATGAATAAGCATAATCAACAAAGGCAAACTAACGTTACAACCGAATTACAATAAGTTTATCAAGCAGACAAAACTAACTAAAAGTCACCAACATCATAACACCACACTAGCAAGTCCAAATTACAGAGAAAAATACAAAAAAAAAAATTGTCCACCATAAATACATAAACAACATATAGACAACTAAAAAGTTGATTAAGATAGGTAAGCTAAGTCCTCAAAGACCCTCATCATCATCTAGCTCTACTACTCCATCTCACCTAGGCCTCAATTTAACATTGAACCAGCAGTCGTAGTAATCAAACCTCGCATTTACTAGTTGCACATCTCTCTGGAGTCGGGTAAAGTCCGCTAAAATAGCGTTGGCCGTGGTGTCCAAATCCTCGCTCAATCATAGGAAGAAATTCTCTAATGTAGCTTGCCTTTCTAAAATATTTTCCTCTAATAGCACTCTCATCTAGTCTTCTCAAAAGCTGATCTTGCCCATCTTTTAAGGCCCTCATGCTGGTCATCATGCTCTTAAAGTCAAATGCGCCTCTCAGGTGGTGGGGCTCTATGCTGTGGGTCTGCAGCCCTAGCAAAGTCAGGATCAGCATCTCTCAAATAGTGACATCCTAGTAAGAAAAGAGAAGAAATAGTGATAAGTAAGAATGTTGAATGACAAAGGAAGTAAACAGGAGGGTGAGCAAACACATGTAAATGCACCTAAATACATAATGTGGATCATTATAAAAAGAAGGGTAGTTAAGTCATGGAGAAATTAATAAAAGGAAATCCCCAAACATGACATCCACTAGCATGTTGCAAAATAGAAGAGTAACAAAGGAGTATAAAGCATGGCAAGTGAGAAGTGATGGAAAGCCTCATAAGAATTTACTCTAATGGGGTAATTGGTGTCAAATGGTAGAAAGCCCCCCAATGTTAATGTACAAGTTCAATCCAAGAGAGAAAATCCCATAAAAGTGTGGAAATTGAAGCTTACATGTCAATGATAGTAATACCTATCATTATACAACCAAGAATATGTAAGAAAAAATTTCTATTATGACATTGAACTGCAAGGAATGAGAGAGATTTCCATTTTTGAAAAAAAAATATATATATATATATATATTTCATGATCATAGGGGTCATCGAGGCATACAACCAACAAGTGTAAGTCAAATATCATTGCACCAACAATTAATGGTAAGTGATTCAAAGTTGTTCACAAGTATGGAACGAAGTGAAGAGAATCATAGAAATTCCAAAATTTTTGTTTTCAAAAAACCTAACACAAAAGAGATGGATTTTCATAGAAATGAAATGGAATTGCAAGTATATACAAGTTTCCATGATCTTTGCAACAATGTAAGTGCAAATCAAGGATAAGAAATCCCAACTGAGTTGTTAGTTGGGGAGAAAGAAAAGAAATAGAAGAAACCCCAAATTGGAGAAATTAGGGCACGGTTTGGGATTTTCTCCCATAGATTGGTTAGTAAAGCCCAAAACTATGAATGAGTCACAAAGGAAACATTATATTCTCATGGAATGACTATTCTATGGAAAAAGACATGAAAGAAGTCAAGTTTTGGGAAGTATGGATGGATTCAACACCCAAAATATATGTTTCCAACAATAGAAATGGAGAAAAGACTTACTTGAGAGTGAAAAGTGTTTGAATCTTTCAAAATCTACGGAATCGTTGAATGAAATCGTGAGTGGATGCACCAAGTAACCCTCCAAAATCGCCTTGAGTTGAGCCTAAGAATAGAAGATAGGAGAAATGAACGAAGAGGCTTAAAAGCCCCTTTAAAGCCACCTCGGGTTGGACTGACGGGCCCGACCCGAGTCGCCCGTCGGTGGTCGCCCACCGGTAGGAAATATATATATATATAATACATTATTAATAATAATAAAAGAAATAATAATTAAAAAAAATCGAGTGGTACCGCCATCCTACTTGTCGAAGCGCTAGCATAGTACTCTCAGGGCTAAGCTATGGCTGGATGCAAGATATCATACACTACAATACCCCGTGTTTTGGCATATGATTACGTGGCCAGGTTGAAAGTTTAAGGCCAATCTAAGAGTGTGAACCATAAAGTGAAATTGATTTCGTGGGCTGTCATAGAATGGAAAATTATTATGTGCTTATGTAAATTCTAAGGTACTTAACCAATGTTTTGTGTACGGTTTGATCCAAGTGCAAGGACACGATGGTACACACTAGATCTGGTAGCAATGCTCGAGGAACCTCAAGTGGTCCTCGTCCTATCGGTCGACCACCAAATCCTCAAAGGTCCCACTCTGTGGGGCAAACCCCACTTCCACAGCCTCAAGAAACCCTTGACCAAGGGGTGGCACAGGGACCCACCTGTGACCACACTTCCAGATCCTCCACCTATCATCACTCCGAGTGATGTTGCGACCATAGTCCAGCAGTCACGGTAAGCCTTCCAGCAACAAATGCTCCAACAACAGAAGGCATTTATTGCTATACAGCAACAGTTAGACATTCCTCAACCCAGTTAACATCCTCGGATAATTACTCCACAAGACCCACCTGTAGGGTCTGGTATGGGACCACAAACTGGAGGAGCACCACTTGGTACGACACCACATGAGCAAGCCGGAGGTACACCTCCAATTCTGCCACTCATCACTCCTCCATATATGGTGCCCCCTCTGTACCCTTACTATCCGGCATATGCACCCAATTACCCATCAACGAATAGTACGACAAGGGTAGTGGAATCTTTCAAGAGGAACTTGCCACCTGTATTCTCTAAGGTGGGGAGTGATCCTCTAGGGCTGAACCAGTGGATCTAAGAGTTGGAAAAGATATTTGAGGTAGTTGAGTGCACTGAGGCGTAGAAAATTATTTGTGCAGGGCTGCAACTCAAGAATGAAGCCAACACTTGGTGGCAAACCTCTAAGCCTATATTATTTGTTGCACATCCAGAACCCACATGGGAGCAGTTCAAGGAGTTGTTTTTAGCAAACCATTACCCTTGTAGCTTCAGAGACCGTAAAGAGACGGAATTCATAGCCTTGACTCAAGGGAGTAAGACTGTCCTTGAGTATCAGCAGCAGTTTGAAAGCTTGTTCCATTTTGCCCCAAAGCATAAGAGGTCAGCTGAGGAAAAAGCTGTAAGGTTTCTAAAGGGATTAAAGGCATCTATTGGGTCAGTGCTCGAGGTCTTAGATTTGATAGATTATGGCCAGATTGTGCAAAAGGCTAAAACCATGGAAGATAAACAAAAGGGAGAACAATCCCTCACACCTGGATTGTGGAAAAGGACTAACCCATTTCCGGAAATGGGCAACTCATCCTAGGTATACCGTGGGTCGTATAGTTTTGGGCCTGCATACAGACAGCCCTATAGGCCATCTGGCTACCTTCCTCGATCAGCTGGTGGTCCGGGCTCTACATCTTTTCACCCAAACACTAGTACGGTGCTTACAATCACAAGGCCACCCCGTCCCCCATCTACATCAAGTCAAGTACAAAGGGTCCCTGCCCCAGTTTCGACATCACAGAACCGTTGCTTTAATTGCCACTCTTATGGGCATTTTGCCAAAGACTGTCGAGTCAGACCAGCCTTACCATCCTGTCAGCCCTCTGTGTACAGACCTCCCTTAACTCGGGAGAATCAACCGCAAGGAAGAATGTATGCCTCATCAACTAGGGAAGCTGAGGCCAGCACAGATGTAGTAGCAGGTACATTTTAATTTAAAATTTTCCTTATGCTAAATTTTAATGACCTGCTATACTTATATGCATTGGTGCACTAGGTGTTCTACCTACATCGGGTATACCAACCTATGTCTTGTTTGATTCAGGAGCTACACATTCATTCATATCTAAGAGATTTGCTGAGAAACTTGGTATGTCGCCTAGGACACTAGATCATGAGATGATTGTTAGTATGCCTACAGGAAAAGTTACACAGTTGAATGAGGTGTATGGGCCATGCCCAGTTGAAATCAATGGAAATAAATTGGATGCACAACTCATCAAATTCAACATGTAAAATTTAAACGTTATACTGGGCAAGGATTGGTTGCCAGCCCATCGAGCAAATGTGATGTGTGCCGAAAAACTAATTAGGGTGACAAATGACGAAGGGAAAGAACTGGTATACCAAGCAGATAAAATAAAACGGGCTAGAAAGGTCCTCATCTCCGCTCTTCAAGAGGTAAAGTTGTTGAAAAGTGGATGTCAGGGTTACTTAGCATCGGTACTTGATGTTGATGCAAAGGTTATACCTCTAAAAGAGGTAGAGGTGGTTAAAGAATTTCCCGACATCTTTTCAGATGATCTGATGCAACTACCTCCTGATAGAAAGTTGGAATTTACCATAGATTTGATTCATGAAGCAGCTCCAGTGTCTAAAGCTTTATACAAGATGGCACCAATCGAATTGAGGAAGTTACAGTCAGTTGTAAGAATTATTGGTGAAGGCGTTTATTCGTCCAAGGGTTTCACCTTGGGGTGCCCCAGTATTGTTTGTTAAGAAGAAAGATGACAGCTTGCGTATGTACATAGATTATCGAGAACTAAATAAGCTAACCATTAAGAACCGATATCCATTGCCACGCATTGATAATTTGTTTGACCAACTACAAGGTCAAAAATATTTTCAAAATTAGACCTTAGATCAGGCTATTATCAGCTCAAAATAAAGAGCGGAGACATACCCAAGACAGCTTTTAGAACTTGGTATGATCACTATGAGTTCCTAGTGTTATCTTTTGGGTTAACCAATACACTTGCAGCATTCATGAATTTAATGAATCGAGTATCTCACACATAGTGTCTAAGGATGGAATCGAGGTGGATCTTGATAAGGTGAAAGCAGTAGTAGAGTAAAAAAACCCCAAAAACGTTATAGAAATTAGAAGTTTCTTGGGTTTAGCTGGGTACTACCGGCACTTCATTTAGATTTTTGCTCGAATCTTAGCACCAATGACTAAGTTAACCAAAAAGGGGGTAAAATTTGAATGGATAGAGGAATGTGAGAAGAGTTTTCAGGAATTGAAGAAACGGTTGGTGTCAGCCCCTGTGTTGTCCATCCCTGAAGGCACAGGTGGAATGACAGCCAACACTGATGCTTCTAAGGTCGGGTTGGGTTGTGTTCTCATGCAACGGGGTAAGGTGATAGCATATGCATCCCAACAACTAAAGGAATATGAGAACTACCCCACTCATGATCTGGAACTAGCTGTGTCATTTTTGCCCTAAAGATTCGGCGACATTATTTGTATGGGGAGAAGTGCGAGATATACAGTGATCACAAAAGCCTTAAGTACTTTTTCACCCAAAGAGATTTGAATATGAGGCAAAGGAAAAGGGTCGAGCTCATGAAGGATCATGACTGTGACATTCAGTATCATCCTAGCAAGGCTAATGTAGTGGCAGATGCGTTGAGTCAGAATGCACAGACTTTGTCACTCTCACACTAAGCAGCCAGCCCACAACTCGTACAAGAGGCGATGCTAATTGATGAATCCCTCTCATATGAAGGAGCAACCTTAGAGCTTGAACATCAACTAGAAAACATTAAATGGCTAATTGTATCCCTAGCATCTCTTCAGGTGCATCCGTCTATTAGGCAAGAGGCAATAATGAAACAACCTTTGGATCCTGAGTTGCAAAGGATCAAAGTTAAGATTCAAGAGCAAATAATGAATAACCCTGATTTCGTTTTAGCCAACAACGGGGCATTATTGTTTCGAGGTAGGTTGTGTGTGCCCGATGATTTGGAGATACAAGACAAGATAGTGTAGGAAGCACATAGCTCTGAGTACTCACTCCACCCAGGAAGTACAAAGATATATATATAAGGACCTCAATAAAACTACTGGTGGACAAACATGAAAATCACAATAGCCCTATATGTGGCGAGTTGCCTTACATGCCAAAAAGGAAAAGCTGAGAGGCATCGACCTTATGGTACTCTTTCAGCCACTCCCAATACCAGACTAGAAGTGGGATAGGATTACGATAGACTTTGTCACCGGATTACTACACACACCTAAGGGGATGGATGCGATATGGGTGATAGTTGATCGGCTTACTAAGACTGCTCATTTCATTCCCATCTAGACCAAATTCTTTATGGCCAAGTTAGCACAACTTTATACGGATAACATAGTGCGCGCTTGCATGGAGTGCCAGTGAGCATTGTGTCAGATAGGGACCCAAGGTTCACTTCCAAATTTTGGAAAAGTTTCTAGCATGCTTTGGGATCATAAGTGAAATTGAGTACTGCTTTCCACCTACAGATTGATGGTCAGTCAGAGCGAACCATACAGATACTAGAAGACATGCTCAGAGCATGTGCAATGGAAATGAGTGGTAGTTGAGAATAATATATACCCCTTATGGAGTTTGCCTATAACAACAGTTATCAAGCTACAATTGGGATGGCTCCATATGAGGCATAAGGCATTATATGGTAGGAAGTGTAGAACTCCTCTGTATTGGAATGAGGGAGGCGAACGACGAATGTTAGGACCCGAAATAATACAGATGACATGTGACAAGGTCGATGTTATTCAAGAAAGGATTAAGGCAGCTCAGTCACGTCAAAAAAGCTGTGCAGAAATCCGTAGGAAAGACATTGAGATTCAAGCAGGAGAAAAGGTGTTTCTCAAGATTTCTCCTACTAAAAGGTTGCATAGGTTCCATAGAAAAGGTAAGTTGAGCCCGAGATATATTGGCCCATTTGAGATTTTGACTCGGGTTGGCTCAGTAGCTTACATGCTTGCGCTTCCACCTGCGTTCGAAAAAGTTCATAATGTATTCCATGTATCCATGCTGAAGCAATACGTTCACGATCCATCGCATATGTTACCCGTGGAACCAAAATATCTAGAAGCCAATATGACCTATAAAGAACAGCCAGCCAAAATCTTGGACCGAAAAGTGAAAACCCTTCACACCCTCTCCATTTCCTTCGTAAAGGTGCGATGGGCTAACCATTCACTTGAAGAAGCATCCTGGGAGAAAGAAGATGAACTCCAAGCCAAGTACCCTCATCTTTTCGAACAACCAGGTATGCCAATTTCAATAACAAAATTTTCAAAAAAGGGGGCTTAATGAGATGCTTTACTTTTGAAACCTGGTTTACTTACACGGTTGACCCGATTTAACTATGCAGGACCCGAACCAGAGAGGGTTAAAGCTGGTTCCCTATGGACCATGATGGCAAATGTGACTTTGAACACATGTTGGCCAGACAAGTTCAAGTCGGTGCCAAAGGAGACGGGTGTACCCAATGTAATATCCCGCTTCTTAAACCCGGTCTGATTTCGCGGTTGAACCGGTTTAACCATGCAGGAACCGAGCCAGAGGAGGTTAGAGCGGGTTCCTTATGGACTATGATGGCACGGGTGACCTTAAACACCGGCTGGCCCGACAAGTCCGAGCCGGTGCCAGAAGAGACGGGAGTACCCAAACCGTGTACGTGCACCTACCATAAGGCTATGTACGGATAGTACAGGTATTATATCCGTATTTTAAGGTTATATACGTATGCTACATTGTATGCTTGGGGTAGGGTCCGAGCCGAGGTCCGAGCCCGGTCAAAATCCCAAGTTTTGACTCTCGGATGGGTATGTCAGGTGGGTACACCCACCCACCTGAGTGACCCATCCGACACTATTCACTTAATTAGGAATAGTGTATAAGGCTTTATGACTTCTTTTCTTCCATTTATTACCCTCGTACGTTTGGTGAGAAAAGTAAAGAGGAGAGAGAAAAAGAAAGGGAAGAAGAAAGGAAGAGGAAGAGAGGAAGGATTTCAGTGGCGCCGAAGCTCGATCTTGCCATTCCGGTGCCGGAAGAGTAATCTTCAACTCGAGATCTACAGTTGGAGGTAAGAAAAGCTGGGTTTTATGAACATTAACCATACCCACGCTTTAAACCCTTGATTTGAGTATGGTTTCTCAAGATCTTGTAAACACCCTTTGAAATGTTGAATCTAAGGTTTAATAGATGATTTATGTGTTGATCTTGAAGGATTTGAAGAGGTATTGACAAGGTAGAAAGAGCATTGTGAGTTGGAAGTGTTTTTGAAGGGTTTGAAGTCATTTTTGAGCAAAGAAGGTAAGATGGTTCCCCTCACTTGAATCTAACTTAAATCTAAGCTAGAACCATCCTATAGGACTCTAAGGGTGTGAAGAATGGGTTGAGAAAAGCCCTATTTGGGTCCCCAAGGAATGGAGGAAGTTGAGAAGAAACTGGGGTTTTTCCGCCAAAACCGGCGGGTAGGACCGGTGGGTAGACAACCCACCTGAGACACCCACCTGAGAGGACCAGGGGGGTCCCTGGCCAAACCGGCGGGTAGGACCGGCGGGTCCTACCGGCGGGTAGGACCGGTGGGTAGACAACCCACCTGAGTGACCCACCCGAGTGGCCAGAATGTGATTTTTAGGTCCGATCGAGCCCAAATCGGACGTGGGACCTTCTTTCGACGTTCTAAACACGATTTTGACGTCGGATTTCATTAATTTTGATTCTAAAATGGTGAAGTACTAACCCCTCTCAATTATGTTAGGTTCACCAAATCCTACCCGAATCGCTCCGGATCTCACCCGTACCGAACGGGACTCCTTGTACGCTACAAGTAAGTGGAGAGAGGACGCTTGGCCTTGTTTCAAGGCATTTGTTTGGCATTCATATAACTATATCTAATTTAGTCATGTCATCATGAATATGCTGTATAGATTAGTCATTCCACTCATTGATGTGCATATATGCTATGTTTACTTTCAATTGCAAATCAAATGAGATGTTTATATGTTGAATGTGGACATCATGTTGCATAATGCATTGATAGATTAGATGCCGTGGTCGGCTTGGAAACGAATGCATTGGTGGCCCGTGGTATGGGACACGGAGGCACTATGCAGTCGTACTGCATATAGGAGCATGCGGTATTAGGATTCTCACCATCCCGTGCTACGACCCTTCCCAACAGGGTTTGAGGTGTTGGGTTGCCATTTGGGGGGAAGCAGGGGTCGCGGTTGTCGGACACTGTGGCGGTTAGGCATTACGCCCGGCGAGTCGTGTAGGACAGCCGGCAACCCCGGTGGTATTTCAAGAGGGCCAATCGTACTGCTTTTAAATTGCTGGAGTCAGCACTGTCATTTAAATTTATTTACATTTCTGTTGAGAGCCGGTGGACGGCATTGTCTTTATTTTTCCGAGTACTCACGGTGGGCCTTCTCCAACAGCCCTATGGGCGTATTGCGGGAGGGAGTTCGCGGCTCGTACCCGGAGTATACGCGCACTGTGGTTGTAGTAGCACTAAAACCAAAGACTTAGTAATGTTGATTAGGTGTATGTGATTTAAAATGACTTGCATGGCATGTAGAGCATATGATGTGTTGTGATTGTGTGGACTGTTGTGTGTGGTCCACCTCTCTACTTACTGAGCTAGTGAGCTCATTCCACGTATACACCCCTTTTTAGATGATTTTGCAGGTCGTGCATCTGAGGAGCATGGGGTGGGTCCCACAGTCGAGTTTCCTGAGGAGGACTGGTGGACCCCTGAGGAGTTTGAGCACGGCGTAGACTGCGCGTGTGAGAGCTGTGTTGCGGGGCAGCGGTTCTGAGGCCGAGCTGAGCTCCAGCCTTGATACCGATGCCGGGCTGCGTACTCTGATGTTTTTGATAATTTTCTGTATATAATTGATATTCAAACTTTATTCTTTTTGTGTATATATATCATGCCTTCGGGCCCAAATGTATATAATTATGGTATCGCCATTTGGGTATCAGGTATATGGGAATTATTACAGGTAAAACTTAATCTTCCGCTGATTTGATGAGTTGATGTTAGTGTGTGTATGCTGTGGTGGAATACAGTGTCTGATGATCCTGGCAGGTTTGGGTTAACCGGTGTTAACTCGGTCACCGCTCCGGTTCAGTGCGAACGGGGTGTGACACCCAAGCCGTGTACATGCACGTATCATAAGGCTATGTACGGATAATGCTAGTATGTAGCCGTATCCTAAAGTTTATACGTATTATATAAAGTGCGATATTTTTTTTCACTTACTGAGCTAGAGAGCTCATCCCACGTGCACACCTCTTTCAGATGATTTTGCAGGTCACCCGCCTGAAGATCAGGAGTCAGATCCCACAGTCGAGTTTCCTACTGAGGATTGGTGGGTCCCTAAGGAGTATGGGCACAGTGCTGATTGCATGTGCGAGGGCTGTGCTACGAGACCACAGTAATGACACCGTACAGGATTTCATTTTTTTTAATTTTGATGACCTCCCTGTTTGTGTACTTGATAAGTAAATTGTTATTCTTTTTGTATAAATATAATACATGCGGGCCCACATGTACTTAGTTATATACTACAATTTGGATATCAAGTATATTGGGGATATTTACGGATAATTTAAGTCTTCCGCTAAACTTTTGAACCCTTATCTTAGATGTGAGTATGCTGTGGTGGGGTACTGTATCAGATGATCCTGGTAGGTTTTGGGTTAACCAGAGTTAACTCAGTCACCGGTCCGGTTCTGTGTGAACAGGGCATGACATGCTACCCATTTGAGATTTACCCTTCAGAGATTGAGAGAGAAGCAGTTGTATGCAAAATTCAATAAATGTGAGTTTTAGCTAACACAAGTGCATTTCTTAGGGCATGTTGTCTTAGAGAAGGGCATTGAAGTTGATCCTGGAAAGGTAGAGGCTGTGGTAAAATGGGAGGCACCTAAGAATGTAAGTGAAATTCATAGCTTCCTGGGGTTAACGGGATACTACATAAGGTTCATCGAAAATCTCTCACGCATTTCTGGACCTATGACTCGACTAACACGGAAGGGAGTGAAATTTGAATGGTCTAAGGAATGTGAAGAAAGTTTTCAGGAATTGAAGCGGAAATTATTAACTCCGGTACTCACTATTCCAGAAGGCAACATCGGATGGTAGTACATAGTGATGCATCCAAGTTGGACTTAGGTTGTGTGTTGATGCAAAATGGTAAGGTTGTAGCATATGCATCTCGACAGCTGAAGGACTATAAAAAGAATTACTCCACTCATAACTTGGAGTTAGCAGCAGTCATTTTTGCTTTAAAGACCTGACGGCATTATTTATACGGGGAAAAGAGTGAGAACTACAACGATCATAAGAGTTTGAAATACTTTTTCACCCAAAATGAGCTGAATATGAGACAAAGAAGATGGTTGGAACTGATGAAGGATTATGATTGCACCATCCATTACCATCCGGGAAAGGCCAACGTAGTGGCTGATGCATTGAGCAGGAAGTCTCAGACTCTATCCTTAGCAGCCTTGACGGTGAATGAACACCTGATTGAAGAAGCTAGAAGAATGGATTTGGAACTACTAACAAATGATGTGGCAATGACCTTGGCTGCACTTATGATACAACCATCGTTAGTGGGGAAAATCCAAGCCGCCCAAGTACTAAATGAGGAACTTTAGAAAATAGTAAGTGATATCAAAGAAAAAAGATTTAAATTTCAAATTGACTAAAGATGGGGTCCTCAAGTTCAATGATAGACTTTGTGTAGCAAAAGATGAAGAGATGAGGGAATTAATATTGAAAGAAGCTCACAATTCACCCTACTCCATCCATCCCGGTAGTACAAAAATGTACAAGGATTTAAAAGGGTCCTATTGGTGGTGTGGCATGAAAACTGACGTAGCCACCCATGTAGCCAAGTGCTTGAATTGCCAACAGATCAAAGCAGAAAGGCAAAGGCCACATGGCTTATTACAACCCCTACCCGTACCAGAATAGAAGTGAAAAAACATTACCATGGATTTTGTCACAGGATTGCCGCGTACTCAGAAGGGGAATGACACAATCTGGGTAATTGTAGACCGACTGACCAAGGTGGCCCACTTCATCCCTATGAGAATTACTTACTCCATGAAAAAGTTGGCTCAACTGTATGTTGACAATATTGTCTGATTACACGGTGTACCGACAAGCATTGTCTCCGATTGTGATGCCAAATTCACCTCCAACTTCTGGTAATGTCTACAGAAAGCAATGGGGACACAACTAAATTTCAGCATAGCACTCCATCCACAAACAGATGGGCAATCAGAGAGGACTATATAGACCCTAGAGGATATGTTGCGGGCTTTTGTGTTGGATATGAGCTATAGTTGGGATAAGCACTTGTCACACATAGAGTTCTCCCACAACAATAGCTACCAAGCTACTATAGGCATGGCACATTATGAAGCCCAGTATGGTAAGAAATTCAGAACGCCTTGTATTGGGATGAAGTTGGAGAAAGGAGGATCCTAGGCCTGAAACTGATCCAAGCCACTTGTGAGAAAGTGGATGTAATCAACGAGAGAATTAAGGCGGCTCAATCAAGACATAAAAACTATGCAGATGTCAGACGGAAACACCTAGAGTTTGAGGTGAGTGATAAAAAATTTCTGAAAGTCTCCCCAATGAGAGGAGTGAAGAGGTTTGGCAAGAAGGGAAAGCTAAGTTCTCGAAACATGGGACCTTATGAGATATTGAGTTGAATTGGAACAATAACTTATTGGGTCGCTATGCCACCCGAATAAGAAGGAGCTCATAATGTATTTCATGTTTCCATGCTCAAGAAGTACGTTTTCGATCCAGCTCATATTTTGACACATGTACCCTTAGAACTTGACACTGATTGGAAGTATGTAGAACGGCCATAAGAAATCATTGACCGGAGAGACCACATTCTCCGCAATCGGACTATTTCTTATGTACTAATCAAGTGGAGGTATCACTCCAAACAAAAAGCATCTTGGGAACATGAGGAGGAAATGAAGAAGAAATATCCTCAGTTGTTTGGATCACCAGGTATGTCAAATTTCGAGGATGAAATTTCTTGTAAGGAGGGAATGTTATACCCGAACCCTAAAACTTCATATTTTAATGTTCAGGTGCGACATTGGAAGACACCATTACCAGTGAGTACTGGGTTGCATCCGCCTTTTGCCGAAGAAGGAAGGGCGACCCCATTTGCACCTGCTACCCATGCTTAAGTAATTGGAAGGGATTCCAAACCCCACTTGCACCTGCTACCATCAGTTGAACCTCACACACACTAGAAACCCTGGAGAATGCCCCACTCAAACTGAGGAGAGATCTCCATACAAAGTGACCAGTTCAGCATTCACCGACAAATGGTCACCGACGGATGGAGCATCCACCAGTGAACACCATACGATGAGTGCACAGGCCAATTTTGGATTATCTCATCGTGGGACCCGAGACCTCACGAACATGCACCTCAAACCCATCCACATTGATGGAATAATGTGTTAGAGAGTTGATTAATGTGGCAAGACATCTCGAAGTGGGTCATTAGTGCCGAATAGCAGAATAACTCGGTATTGGGTAAAAACCCATTAATTCCCCAAACAGTCCTTAGTGGGACTTAAGTGGCTATAAATAGGGCTCTTACCATTCATTTCTTCTACCAAATTAGAAACAAGGAAAGGGAGAAAGAAGAGGAAGAAGAAGGAGAAGGAGAGCAAGGGAGGAAGGAAGGAAGAAGGCTAGGGCTCCATTATTGAGGTAAGCCCATATGCTCATCTCTCCACACACACACATAAATCTCTCTCTCTCTCTCTCTCTCTCTCTCTCTCTCTCTCTCTCTCTCTCCCCTTCCCATGTCACTCTTTATTGGAGATAATGGAGACCCAACCAAATCCCACCTACCCAGCCATAAAGACTACATAATGGGAGGAGGAAATTAAAGTAAGAGACCTACATTGGCAAGGTTACTCACTCAACCTTGGGTCTAAGGACAAATCCCTATGAAACCCCTACCCAAAACCCTAGGATTTGACAATTTGAACAAATCCTCTATGACCTATCATCCTAACCTAATCCTAAGTTGGGGAAAATGAAATTAAACCTATGTATAGTGTGTGAGAGTGATTTCATGAGCCATTAATGACCATTCCATGAGATTAACCTAAGTCTTCCCCAATTTAGCTTAACCTAGACTTGTGTATTGGGGAAATTGGGTGTATCTTGAAACCCTATGTTGATCCACTCACTAATTTCACTAAACCTAAGCTAAGTTAAGTGTGTGAGAACGCCCTACATGAAAACCAACCCTAAAATCACAAAACCCAATTAGTAAACTATACAAAAGAGGGAGAAGGGAGAAATGGAGTTGGGAAATGACACCCCACTGAAAAATACGCATTTTCACCACCATACACAGGGGCCATAGGGCCAATTTGGGCACCAATTTTAACTTCACCGGCTGATGGTCACCTGCCTGCTGATGAAGGCAGGGACCATCCACCAATGAAAATATTACAAAATGTGCATTCCTTTCATATTTGTCCACTGATGAACTCACCGGTGGATGATCATCCACCGGTGAAAATATTACAGGATGTGCATTCCTTTCGGATTTATCCACCGGTGAACTCACCGGCAGATGACCATCCACCGGTGAACCATTTTAAAGCTAAATTTTTATCCTTTTATTGGGGCACGAGTCCTAGTGTCCCACTCTATGAATAACCGAATAGCCTAAAAACACTATGTATCCTAGGAGTGGAACCGAGAAATGACAAGAACACGCAACATGAAACCATCAACTATCTACCGCCATCTAGAACACGAGGTGAGGGAATTTTATGTTTTTATGGAATGCTTGCATCAGAATGTATATGTTGATGAATTTTATCATTTTGCATATTATTATATTATTCCTTATGTAAAGTGTTGATGTGGCACGAGAATGTGGATTATGATTGTGCATGTGTACATGTGTGTGATTGGGGTGCAGGGTTGCCAACAGCTACATGCTCAGGGTGAGTGTACGTGTGTGGGTGTGTGATGGGCTGCAAGGTAGCCAACGGTTGGCGCCGACGACACTGCATGCTCAGGATGAGTGTGCGTGTGGGTGTGTGACTGGGGTGTACGGTGGCCAACGGTTGGTGTCTGCGGTACTGCATGCTCAGGGTGAGTGTGTGTGTGACTGAGGTGCAAGGTGGCCAATGGTTGGTGCCAACAGCACTGCATGCTCAGGGTGTGTGTGTGTGTGTGTGTGTGTGTGTGTGTGAGTGTGATTGAATTGTGCTGTGACATATTAGAATGTATTGGGCTAGGATAATCACCCTGGTGCTACAACCCTTGCCAATAGGGGTTTACGTATTGATTAATCCTCTCGTCTGACGGTCCGTGGTTGGGGACGATTTTCGGTGAGTAAGGTGCAAAGATTCCGACATCGTGACAAACCCTCACGCAATGTTTGATTCGGCGACGGGTATACCCTACATGCGATGTTGAATTCGGTGTAGTGGTATTATGGAAGGGTTATTAATAGGGATTTACCGGGTAACGATGTGGTTCTGGAACCGGCACACTCTTGACTCGCAACTAGCTAGTATCCCTAGGGACTGATTGTAATACCCAACTTTTTAAACCCGATCTAAATACACGGTTGACCCGGTTTAACCATGCAGGACCCGAAACCAGAGAGGGTTAAGGCGAGTTTCTTATGGACCATGATGGCAAGGGTGACTTTGAACACAGGTTGGCCAAACAAGTTCGAGCCAGTGCCAAAGGAGACGGGTGTGCCCAAGCCGTGCACATGCACATATCATAAGGCCATGTACGGATAATGCTGGTATGTAACCGTATCCGAAATCTCATACGTATAAGATACATGTCGAGAGTCGAATTCTATTAAAATCCTACTTGGCCAATTTTCAGCCCTCAGGTGGGCGGTCAAAGGTGGGCGGATGCGCCCACCTGTGTGACCCACCCATGAGGTTACAAGATGTTTTAAAAAGTATAAATAGCTATTATTATGTTTTTCATTTTCTCATTTATGACACTCAGGCGTTTGGTGAGAAGAGTAAAGAGGAGAGAGAAAAGAAGGGAAAAAGAGAACGGAGAAGAGGAAAAGGGAAGGAAGAGGAAGAAGAAATGGATTTAAGCGACGCTAAGGTTTGATCTTCCCATTCCGACGCCGGAAGAGTGATCCCCAACACGAGATCTACGATTTGAGGTGAGCAAAGACTATGTCCCTTAAACTTTCACCAAACCCATGTAAAACCCTTGATTTGGGCAGAGTTCCTTGAGATCTTGTAAATTCCCCTTGAAATGACAAATCTAAGGTTAGATAGATGGTCTATGTGCGGATTTTGAAGGATTTGAAGAAGTGTTTACAAGGTTGAAGAAGCATTGGTGTTTTCTTGAGCTAAGAAGTGATTTTTGGGTTTTGAAAGAGTTCGTGGGCAAAGAAGATAAGATGGCTTCTCAATCCTTAAATCTAACTTAGATCTAGGTTAGAATCATCTTATGAGACCTTGAATGTGTGGGAAATGGGTTTGGAAATGCCCCATTTGATTCCCCAAAGGTTGGGGAAGGTTTCAGGAAAAATGACATTTTTTCGTCGAGACCAATGGGCCAAACGGCCCGCCTGAGAGGGCAGGCCTTCGGGGCCAACCGACGGGCCAACCTGCCCGCCGATCCTAGCCGACCCTCGGCCCCCACCGGTGGGTCGACCGAAGGACCGAATGCCCGTCGGTCAGGACCGGTGGGTCAAGACCGATGGGCCGACCCGTCCACCTGTGAAGACCGGTGGGCCGTGATAGGTGGGCTATCCGATCCACCCGAGAGCCCCCCAACGTGATTTTTGTGTCTGAATGGACCCAAAACGGACGTGCAACCTTCTTTTATGATTCTAAACATGATTTTGTCATCAAATCTGACTAGTTTTGACCCCAAAGTGGTGAAATACCAACCCCATTCACTTATGATAGGTTTATCAAAATTTATGTTTCTCGCGTCGGATCTCACCCGTACTGGGCGTGAGTCTTTGTACACTACAAGTAAGTGGGGAGAGGACGTTTGGCCTTATTTTAAGGCTTGTTTGGCATTCATTTAATTGTATCTAGACTAGCCATGCCATCATGCAAATTATGTGTAGCTTAACCATCCTCATATGCTCATGACATGTGTGTTGTGTTTTACTTTCTCAATGCTAAATGATGATGTACTTATGTGATGAATGATGGGATCATTGTGCATGATGCATTATTAGACTAGATGCCGTAGTCGGCTTGAAAACCAGTGCATTGGTGGCCCGTGGAATGGGATGCGGTAATACTATGCAATCGTACTATATCATATAGGAGCATGCGGCTTAGGATTATCATCTTCCCGTGCTACGATCCTTCCCAATAGGGGTTGAGGTGTTGGCTTACCATTTGGGGGGAAGCAGTGGTCACTGTGACGGTTAGACATACGTCCGGCTGGTCATTAGGACAGTCCGTAACCTCGATGGTATATTCAAGAGGGTCAATCGTATTGCTTTTAAATTGCTGGAGTCAGCACCTTTATTTTCTGTCATTTACTTTTATGTTGAGAGCCGGTAGTCGGCATGCTTTACTTTTCTGAGTACTCACAGTGGGCCTTCTCCGACAGCCCTATGGACGTATCGCAGGATGGAGTTCGCGGTTTGTACCCAGAGTATACGCGCACTGTGGTTGTAGTAGCACTAAACCAAAGACCTAGTAATATTGTTTAGGTGGATGTGATTTAAAATGAATTGCATAGCATATAGTGCATATGGTTCTGATTGTTGTGCGGACTGTTTTGTGGTCCTTTTTTTCACTTACTGAGCTAGTGAGCTCATCCCACGTGTATACCTCTTTTAGATGATTTTACAGGTCACCAGCCTGAAGATCAAGAGTCGGACCCCACAGCTGAATTCCCCGAAGAAGATTGGTGGGTTCCCGAAGAATATGAGCACGGCACGGATTGCTCGTGCGATGGCTGTGCTGCGAGACCGCAGTATTGACATCGTGTTGAGCTTTACTTTTTTATTCTTTTGATGACCCCTTTTTGTGTACTTGATATGTGAATTGTTATTCTTTTTGTGTAAATATCATGCCTACGGACCCACATGTATTTATCTATATACTAAAATTCGGGTATCAAGTATATTGGGGGTATTTACAGGTAAATTAAGTCTTCTGCTAAACTTTTGAATGATTATCGCAGTTGTGTGTATGCTGTGGTTAGGTACTATATCAGATGATCCTGGCAGGTTTGGGTTAACCGAAGTTAACCCGATCACCGGTCTGGTTCTGTGTGAGTAGGGTGTGACAACGGTGGTATCAAAACATGATGCTCTATTCACTCACAACATACCATATAGACCCCATAAAATCTATAATAAGAAATGAGATTGGATAAATGTAAACTTTAAAGAGTTAAAAGTCAAAGAAAGAAAATAATAATAATGATTGCATTTAGTTAACGCATTTCATGGCATGCATTAGAGAAGATTTATTTGGAATAAATGAAGAATTAGTTATTTGATTCTATAACCCATCGAGTACGTATTTAACGAAATTTCGACAACATAACAACGCTAAAACGAGATTTCCAAAATTTTTTACACACAAGCACCTGATAGATAACATATATATATACCAACAAGCATAATCAATACTAAACCAACCACAAGTCACCAAACATCATCACAACACCATACTAGCAAGTCTAATTACAGAGAAGGAAAAAAGTATAAAGAAAAATAATAATATGAACCACATGGAGACAAGTGAGAAGCTGATGTAGATGGGCGAGCTAAGTCCTCAGAGACCCTCATCATCGTCTAACTCCACTACTCCGTCCCTCCTAGGTCTCGCTCTAACCTTGAGCCGACGATCGTAGTAATCAAACCTGGAGTTCACCAGTTGTACATCCCTCCGGAGTCGGGAAAAATCTGCTGAAATGGCGTTGACCATTGTATCCAAATTCTCGCCCAATCATAGGAATGAACTCTCTAAGGTAGCCTGCCTTTCTAAGATGTTTTCTTCTCTAGAAGCACTCTCATCTAGTCTTCTTAGCAGTTGATCTTGCCCTTCTTTCAAGACCCTCATAACAGTCATCATGCTCTCAAAATCAAATGCACCTCTCAGGTGGTGAGGCTCTGTGCTGTGGGTCTGCAGCCCCCACGAAGCCAGGATCAGCACATATCGAATCAAGAGGCTCCTCCTCGAGGATATCCTCATCCAGAAAATCCTCCTCGAACTGAGGAACATAATCCTCATCCTCCTCCATGGGAACATCCTCCCTATGGGCATTCCTCTTGTCCCTACCTCTTTGACCTCCTGCTCTCTGAGGTACATCCATGAGCATGTGGAGACCCATCCTCAGTAGGTTTCCCCTGTCAAACTTGTCTGCTGGAGTCTTTCCCTCCTCACCACTCAGATCCACCCCAAAGAACTCAAAGATCCTAGTGAGGATCCTACCATACGGGAACCCTCTGTCCTCGGGGTGTGAGGTATGGTGCTCCATAGTCTTAAGGATGATGTAAGGCAAGCATAAATGCTCAGCACCTCCCTCCAAGGCCTTATAAATGCAGAAGGCTAGGTAGGCCGCCATGAAGCCTACCTGGTTCCGGTGACCTCTAGGGAGCAGATTGAACTGAACCAAACGGGCAAATACACGAACCTCTGGGTAAAATGTCGTCTCGGAATCCAGACGCTCCTTGCTGCCACAGATGGTCTCGTAAATGTAATCCTGCGTCTCCAAACTTAAGGTTGGGCCCACGGGCTTACTCCTTGGAGGACTGTAGAAATGATGCCCAACTGAAGAAATGTCCAAAATGCTAGCCAGGGTGCCCACGGTCAAGTGAATGTCCACCCCCTTCACCATGCTAGTTATTGAATACTCCCCGTACTGATACGAGACCTCCAAATTGCAGTAGAATCTTTGAACCAGTTGTTCATAGCACGGACGATCTATGTTGAGGATAGACTGCCAACCCAGTGCGGTGAATCTCTCATGAAGCTGAACCTTGAGAAAATCGCTGATTACCACGGTCTTCTCCATCATCACAGACCGCTTTATGAAGGCTTGCCAGCTGGTTGCTGCCTCTGAACTTCAGAAGAGTCCCTCATCATAGTCTGAAGGATCGATAGGGGTAGGTCCTGGTCGCCTTGTGCGAGGAGCTGGGGAACTAGTCCCTGCACTTTTCCATTTAGAAGTGGTGGTCTTACGCCAAGTGGAAGAGGATGTGGGTTCCTTGCCCTTGCGAGAAGACATCCTAGAAAGAAAAGAGGAGAAAGAATGATAAGTAAGGATGATGAATAACAAAGGAAACAAATAGATGGGTGAGCAAGTACAATACATAATGTGGATTATGATAGAAAGAGAAGTGGATAAATCATGGAGAAATGAATAGGAGGAAGCCCCCAAAACATGATATCCACTAGCACATTGCAAAATAGAAATGTAACAAAGGCGTATAAAGCATGGCAAGTATGAAATGATGGAAAAAACCCCAAATTTCAATGTGCAAGTTCAATCTAAGAAAATGAAGTCTCAAAATAGTGTAAAGCTTGAAGCTTACATGTCTATGATGGAATGCCTATCATTATACAATCAAGATTATGCAAAGAAACCTTCTATGATGACATTGAGGTGCAAGGAATGAAATAGATTTAAGTTGTCCACAAGTATGAAGTGATGGAAAGAGAATCATAAAAACCCAACACAAAAAGAGATGGGTTTTCATGCAAAAAAAATGGATTTTCATGGAAAGAGTTGGGATTTCAAACATACATGAATTTCCATGAACTCTCCAACATTTTAAGTGCAAATCAAGCATAAAGAATTTCATTTGAGTTGTTAGTTGGGGAGAAAAGGGTAGAGATAGAAGAAAGCCCCAAATTGGAGAAAATTAGGGCATGGTTGAGATTTCTCTCATAAATTGTGAAGTAAAGCCTAAAACTAGGCATGAATCACAAGGAAAACATCACATTCTCATGGAATGATTGTTCTATGGAAAGAAACATGAAAAAAAAAATCGAGATTGGGGACTACACATGGATTTTACCTCCAAAATACACGTTCCAAGAAGAGAAATGGAGAAGAGACTTACTTAAGAGTGGAGAAGTTGAATCTTCCCAAAATCCGCAGAATCGTTGAGTGAGATCGCGAGTGGAAGCATCAAGGAACCCTCAAAAATCTCCTGAGTGAGAGAAGGGGGAAGAAATGGGAGAAAAGTCCCCTGTACATTTCGGCCTCGGGTTGGACCAGCGGGCCAACCCAAGCTACCCGTCGGTTGGGGGAAAACTGAGGAAAAAAAAAGGGGGTGGGGGTATTATTATTTTTATATATATACATATGATGAATACAAAAAAAAAAAGGGTTTGTGGCTAGCACTATATTGTCGAGTGGGACCATCGTCCTACTTGTTGAAGCACTAGCACCGTATTTTTGGGATTAAGCTATGGCTAGTTGCAAAACATCATACACTATAATATCCCGTGCGTTGGCATATGATTATGTGCCGATATAAATTCTGAGGTGCTTAACCAATATTGTGTATGGTATGTTCCAGGTGCAAGGACACGATGGTACGTACTAGATCCGGTAGCAATGCACGAGGTACCTCGCGTGGTCCTCGTCCGGTTGATCGACCACCAAATCCTAGAAGGTCCCACTCTGTGGGGCAAACCCCACTCCCACAACCTTAAGAAACCTTTGGTCAGGGTGTGGCACAAGGGGACCCACCTGTGACCACTTTCGGATCCTTCACCGGCCATCACTCCGGGTGATGTTGTAACCATAATTCAGCAATCACAACAAGCCTTCCAACAACAAATACTGCAGCAGCAGCAGGAATTTATGGTTGCTATACAACAACAGTTAGACCTTTCTCAAACCGGTCAACCTCCCTGGATACTTACTCCACAGGACCCACCTGTAGGGTCTGACACGGGGCCACAAGCTGGAGTTACATCTCCAATTCAGCCACTCAGCACTCCTCCGTATATGGTGCCCCCTCTATACCCTTACTATCCAGCATATGCACCCAATTACCCGTCGACGAATAATACGTCAAGGGTAGTGGAATCCTTCAAGAGGAATTTGCCACCTGTATTCTCTAAGGTGGGAACTGATCCTCTAGAGCTGGACCAGTGGATCCAAGAGCTGAAAAATATATTTGAGGTGATTGAGTGCACTAAGGCACATAAACTTATTTGTGCGGGGTTGTAGCTCAAGAATGAGGCCAACTCTTGGTGGCAAGCCTCTAAACCCATATTATTGGCCGCGCATCCGGAACCCACCTGGGAACAGTTCAAGGAGCTATTCTTGGCCAATCATTACCCGCGTAGCTTCAGAGTCCGTAAAGAGACGAAATTCATGGCCTTAACTCAAGGGAATAAGACTATCCTTGAGTATCAGTAGCAGTTTGAAAGCTTGTTCCATTTTGCCCCTAGGCATATAAGGTCAACTGAAGAAAAGGCTGCAAGATTTCTGAAGAGATTAAAGGCATCCATTGGGTCAGTGCTTGAGGTCTTAGATTTGACAGATTATGGCCAGATTGTGCAAAAGGCTAAGACCATGGAAGATAAACAGAATGGAGAACAGTCCCTCACACCTAGATTGTGGAAGAGGACAAATCCATTTCCGGACTTGGGCAACTCATCCAAGGTATACCGTGGCTCATATAGTTTCGAGCCTACACATAGACAGCCCTATAGGTCATCTGGCTACCCTCCTCGACCAGCTGGTGGTTCGGGCTCTACATCTTTTCGCCCGAACACTAGTACGGTACCTACAGTCCCAAGGCCACCCCGACCTCTGTCTACAGCTGGACAAGTGCAGAGGGGCCCCACCCCAATTTCGACGTCACAGATCTGTTGCTTTAATTGCCATTCCTATGAGCACTATACTAAAGACTGTCGGATCAGACGAGCCCTATCCTCCAGTCAGCCCTCTGTGTACCGACCTCCCTTAACTTGGGGGAATCAACCGCAAGGAAGGATATATGCCTTATCAGCTGAGGATGCTGAGGCCAGCACGGAAATGGTAGCAGGTACATTCTAATTTAATATTTTCCTTATGTTAAATATTGATGACCTGCTATACTTATATGCATTGTTGCACTAGGTGTTCTACCTATATCGGGCATACCAGCCTATGTCTTATTTGATTCAGAAGCTACACATTCATTCATATCTAAGAGATTTTCTGAGAAACTTGGTATGTCACCCAGGACACTAGATCATGGGATGATTGTTAGTATGCCTACTGGTAAAGTTACACAGTTGGAGGTGTATGGGCCGTGCCCAGTGGAAATCAGTGGGAAGAAATTGGATGCACAACTCATTAAGTTCAACATGCAAAATTTTGATGTTATATTGGGCATGGATTGGTTGTCGGCCCATCGAGCTAATGTGATGTGTGCTGAAAAATTAATTCGGGTGACAGATGACAAAGGAAAAGAATTGATATACCGAGCAGATAAAATGAAACAGGCTAAAAAGGTCCTCGTCTCCGCTCTTCAAGCGATAAGGTTGTTGGAAAATGGATGTCAGGGTTACTTAGCATCGGTACTTGATGTTGATGCAAAGGTTACACCTCTAGAAGAGGTAAAGGTGGTTAAAGAATTTCTCGACGTCTTTCCAGATGATCTGATGCATCTACCGCCTGATAGAGAGTTGGAATTTACTATAGACTTGATTCCTGGAGCAGCTCCAGTGTCTAAAGCTCCATACAGGATGGCACCAGCCGAATTGAAGGAGTTACAGATGCAGTTGCAAGAATTACTGGAGAAGGAGTTCATTCGCCCAAGTGTTTCACCTTGGGGTGCCCCAGTATTGTTTGTCAAGAAGAAGGATGGCAGCTTGCATATGTGCATCGATTACTGGGAATTGAATAAGTTAACCATTAAGAAACGATATCCATTGCCACGCATTGATGATTTGTTTGATCAACTACAAGGTGCAAGGGTATTTTTGAAGATAGACCTTACATCAGGCTATTATAAGCTCAAGATAAAGAGTGGCGACATACCCAAGACAGCGTTCAGGACTCGATATGGTCACTATGAGTTCCTAGTGTTATCTTTTAGGTTAACCAATGCACCGGCAGCGTTCATAGATTTAATAAATCGAGTATTTCATGATGTCCTCGATAAATGGGTAACTATTTTTATTGATGACATCTTGATCTACTCTAAGACAGAAGAGGAGCATACTCAACACTTGAGGATGGCGTTACAGAGGTTGAGAGAACAACAATTGTTTGTCAAATACAGTAAATTTGAATTTTGGCTTGAGCAAGTTAGATTCCGGGGACACGTAGTGTCTGAGGCCGGTATCGAGGTGGATCCTGGTAAGGTGAAAGCAGTAGTAGAATGGGAAAGCCCTAAGAATGTCACTGAAACTAGAAGTTTCTTGGGTTTGGCTGGATACTACTGACGCTTCATTGAGAATTTTGCTCGAATCTCAGCACCAATTACTAAGTTAACCAAAAAGGGTGTGAAATTTTAATGGGTAGAGGAATGTGAGAAGAGTTTTCAGGAATTGAAGAAAAGATTGGTGTCGGCCCCTATGTTGACCATCCCTGAAGGCACAGGTGGAATGACAGTCTACACTGACGCTTCCAAGGTGGGATTGGGTTGTGTTCTCATGCAACGTGGTAAGGTGATAGCGTATGCATCCCGACAACTAAAGGAATATGAGAAGAACTACCCCACTCATGACTTGGAACTAGCCGCTGTCATTTTTGCCCTAAAGATTTGACGACATTATTTGTATGGGGAGAAGTGCGAGATATACAGTGACCACAAGAGCCTTAAGTACTATTTCACCCAAAGAGATTTGAACATGAGGTAGAGGAGATGGCTCCAACTCATGAAGGATTATGACTGTGACATTCAATATCATCCTGGCAAGGCTAATGTAGTGGCAGATGCATTGAGTCGGTAGGCACAGACTATATCGCTCTCACATTTAGCAGTCAGCCCACCACTCGTACAGGAGGCGACGCTAATGGATGAAACCCTCTTATATGAAGGAGCAACCTTAGAGCTTGAACATCAACTAGAAAACCTTAAATGGTTGACTGTATCACTGGCGGCTCTACAAGTGCATCCATCTATTAGGCAAGAGGTGATAATGAAACAACCTTTGGATCCTGAATTGCAGTAGATTAGAGTTAAGATTCAATATCAAACAATGAACGACCCTGATTTTGTTTTAGCCAGTGATGGGGCATTACTGTTTCGAGGTAGGTTATGTGTGCGTGATGATTTGGATATACAAGACAAGATAGTGCGGGAAGCACATAGCTCTGAGTACTCACTCCACCCAAGAAGTACAAAGATGTATAAAGACCTTAAACAAAATTACTGGTGGCCAAGCATGAAAGTCACCATAGCTTTGTATGTGGCGACTTGTCTTACCTGTCAGAAGGTAAAAGCTGAGAGGCATCGACCTTATGGTACTCTTCAACCACTCCCAGTACCAGACTGGAAGTGGGATAGGATTACAATGGACTTCGTCACCGGACTACCATGCACACCTATAGGAATGGATGCGATATGGGTGATAGTTGATCGGCTTACAAAGACTGCTCATTTCATTCCCATCAAGACCAAGTTCTCTATGGCCAAGTTAGCACAACTTTATATGGATAACGTAGTGCGCTTGCATGGAGTGCCAGTGAGCATTGTGTCAGATAGGGTCCCAAGGTTCACTTCCAGATTTTGGAAAAGCTTCCAGCATGCTTTGGGATCACAATTGAATTTGAGTACTGCTTTCGACCCGCAGACTGATGGTTAGTTAGAGCGAACCATACAGATATTAGAGGACATGCTCAGGGCATCCGCAATGAAAATATGTGGTAGTTAGGAAGAATATATACCCCTTATGGAGTTTGCCTATAACAGTTACCAAGCTACAATTGGGATGGCTCCATATGAGGCATTATATGGTAGGAAGTGTAGAACTCCCCTGTATTGGAATGAGGTAGGCGAACGCCGAATGTTAAGACCTGAAATGATACAGATGACTTGTGACAAGGTCGATATTATTCGAAAAAGGATTAAAGCAACTCAGTCACGTCAAAAGAGCTATGCAGACAACCGCAGGAAAGACATTGAGTTTCAGGCAAGAGAAAAGGTGTAATACCCTACTTCTTAAACCCAATCTGATTACACGGTTGACCCAATTTAACCATGCAGGACCCAAAATGGAGAGAGTTAGAGTGGGTTCCTAATGGACTATGATGGCAAGGATGACCTTAAACACCAGCTGGCCCGATAAGTCTGAGTCAGTGCCAGAAGAGACGGGTGTACCCAAGCCGTGTATATGCACCTATCATAAGGCCATGTACGGATAAAGCAGGTATGTAGCCGTATATTAAGGCGCATACGTATATTACATCGTATGCCAAGAGTGAGATTCGTGCCGAGGGCCGAATTCTATTAAAATCCCAAGTTTTGGCCCTCAGGTGGGAGGACAGGTGGGCGCATCCACCCACCTAAGTGATCCACCCATGTGAATTACTTAGTTATTTAAGAAGTATATATAGCATTTATGATTTTCTTTTCTTTTCTCATTTATGACACTCGGACGTTGGTGAGAAGAGTAAAGAGGAGAGAGAAGAAAGGAAAAAAGAGGAGAAGAGAAGGAAGAGGAAGAAGAGATGGATGTCAATGGCACCGAGGCTTGATCTTCCCATTCCGACGCCGGAAGAGTGATCTCCAACACTAGATCTACGTTTAGAGGTGAGCAAAGGTTGGGTTCCTTAAACTTTCACCATACCCAAGTAAAACCCTTGATTTGGATAGGATTTCTTGAGATCTTATAAATCCCCCTTGAAATGATGAATCTAAGGTTTAATAGATGATTTATGTGTTGATCTTGAAGAATTTGAAGAAGCATTTACAAGGTGGGAGAAGCATTGTGGATTTGAAGTGATTTTGGGGTTTTGAAGGTGTTCTTGAGCAAAGAAGGTAAGATGGCTTCCCATTCCTTAAATCTAACCTAAATCTAGGTTAGAACCATCTTATGAGACCTTGAATGTGTGAAGAATTGATTTGAAAAAGCCCCATTTGAATCCCCAAAGGTTGGGGGAAGTTTAGGGAAGAAACAGCAGTCTCCCGCCAAGACCGGTGGGCCATCTGGCCCGCCTGCACCCGCCTGAGAGGGCAGGGCCCTCGGGCCCAATCAGCGGGCTAGACTGATGGGCCGACCGGTGGGCCGACCTACCCGTCGGTCCAGACCGGTGGGTTTGATTGGTTGGTCAGACAGGTGGGCTATCCGACCCACCCGAGAGGCTCCAAATGTGATTTTTACGTCCGATTGGAACCAAATCGGACGTGTGACCTTCTTTTAGGATTCTAAACATGATCTTATCATTGGATCATGTTAATCTTGATCCCAAAATGGTGAAATACTAACCCCGCTCACTCATGATAGGTTCACCAAATCTTATGCTTCTCGCACCGGATCTCACCGTACCGAGCGTGAATCCTTGTACACTACAGGCAAGTGGGGAGAGGACGTTTGGCCTTGTTTCAAGGCATTTTTTGGCATTCATTTAATTGTATCTAGTCTAGCCATGTCATCATGAAAATGCTATGTAGATTAATCATCCTCACATTGTTATGCATGGGTGTTGTGTTTATTTCTAATTGCCAAGTGATGACATGCTTATGTGGTGAATGTTGACATCATTGTTCATGATGCATTAATAGACTAGATACAGTAGTCGACTTGAAAACGTGTGCATTGGTGGCCCGTGGTATAGGATGTGGTGGCACTATGCAATCGTACTATTGTCATATAGGAGCATACGGTTTAGGATTATCATCTACCCGTGCTACGACCCATCCCAGCAGGGGTTAAGGTGTTGGGTTACCATTTGGGGGGAAGTAGTGGTCGCGGTTGTCGGATCACTGTGGCGGTTAGACATTACGCCCAGCTGGTCATTAGGACAGTTGATAACCCCGGTGGTATATTCAAGAGGGCCAATCGTACTGCTTTTAAATTGTTGGAGTCAGCACCTTTAATTTTCAGTCACTTACTTTATGTTGAGAGTCGATGGTCGGCATGTTTTTATTTTTCTGAGTACTCACGGTGGGCCTTCTCCGACAGCCCTATGGGCGTATCGCGGGATAGAGTTCGTGACTTGTACCAGGAGCATACGCGCACTGTGGTTGTAGTAGCACTAAACCAAAGACTTAGTAATGTTGCTTAGGTGGATGTGATTTAAAATGTATTGCATAGCATATAGTGCATATGGTTGTGATTTGTTGTGTGGACCGTTGTGTGGTCCATCTTTCCACTTACTGAGCTAGTGAGCTCATCCCACGTGTGCACCTCTTTTAGATGATTTTACAGGTCATCCATCTGAAGAGCACGGGGCGGGTCCCACAGTTGAGTTCCGTGAAGAGGACTGGTGGGCCCCTGAGGAGTTAGGGCAAGGCACTGATTGCTCGTGCGAGAGTTGTGCTGCGGGACCACAGTTCTGATGCCGAGCTGAGCTCCACTTGATGTCGAGCTGAGCTCTACCTTATGATGCCGAGCTGGGCTCAACCTTTGATACCGAGCTGAGCTCTATTCTTTGATACCGAGCCGAGCTGTATACTCTGATTTTTGATGATTTCTTTTATGTACTTGATATGTGAATTGTACTCTTGTTATGTAAATATCATGCCTTCGGGCCCACATGTATTTAACTATTGTATCACAATTCGGGTATCAAGTATTATGGGAATATTCACAGGTAAACCAAGTCTTCCGCTGAACTGATAAGTTGTTTCTTAGTTGTGTGTATGTTGTGGTGGAATACTGTATCAGATGATCCTGGCAGGTTTGGGTTAATCGGTGTTAACCCGATCACTGGCCCGGTTCTGTGTGAACGGGGTGTGACAACGGTGGTATCAGAGCGTGATGCTCTAGTCCACTCACAGCATACCATTAGAATCTCGTAGAATCTATAATAGGAAAATGGGATTGGGTTAATGTAAAATCTTTAAAGAGTTAAAAGCCAAAGGAAGAAAGTATTAAAAATGGTTTCATTTATATATTGCATGCATGGCATGCATGAGAGAAAATAAAAAGGTAAATTAATTGGTGTCATAACCCATCGAGTACAAGTTTGACGAAATTTAGGCAACAGCGTAAAATGAGGTTTCCAAAAATTTTCACACAAACACCTGATAAACAACATATATATATATATATAATATAACAATGATAAAAAATTTACAAAGACACCACAACTAAACTACACAAGTCATCACACATACGAATTCACCACAAACCACTATCAAAATACATTATCCCACAAATAAGTTCAGTTACAGAGCAAGTACAAAGAATGAGAAAAGAAAGGAAAAATACAATAGGATAGACAACATGGAACAGATGAGAAGCTGGTGTGGACGAGCTAAGTCCTCACTGATCATCGTCGTCATCGTCTATGATTACTACGTTCGCCGGAGGTCTAGAGTTGACGTTGAGGTGATGGTTATAGTAGTCAAACCTCGAGTTCACCAGCCATACCTCCCTCCAAAGTCAGCCGAAATCTACTGAGATGGCATTGGCCATGGTGTCCAAGTCCTGGCCCAGTCTGAGGAAGGAATCCTCTCTAGGATGCGTTCCTCCCTGGAAGCACTCTCGTCCAGCCTTCTTAGCAACTGATCTTGGCCATCCTTCAAAGCCCTCATTGTGGACACCATGCCCTCAAAATCATATGCACCTCTCAGGTGGTGGGGCTCTATGCTGTGGGCCTACAGCTCTGGTGAAGCCAGGATCAGTACCTCTCGACCCCTGAGGCACCTCCTCAGGGATGTCCTCATCCACCAAATCATCCTCCTCATCCTGAGGAACATAGTCCTCATCCTCCTCGCTAGACTCCTCCATGAAAACATCCTCCATGGGAGTAGCCCTCCGATCCCTACCTCTCTGAGCTCCTGCTCTCTAAGGTGTATCCATAAGGGTGTGGAGACCCATCCTCAAGAGGTTTCCCCTGTCGAACTTGTCCGCCAAAGTCTTCCCCTCCTCGCCACTCAAGTCCACTCCGAAGAACTTGAAGATCCTAGTGAGGATCCTGCCATATGGGAATCCTCCATCCTCGGGGTGAGAAGTGTGGTGCTCCATGGTCTTGAGGATGACATAGGGTAAGCACAAGTGCTCGTCACCTCCCTCTAAAGCCTTATAGATGCAAAAGGCTAAAAAGGCTACTATGAAGCCCACCTGGTTCCGGTGACCTCCTCTGGGGAGCAAGTTGAACTGGACCAGTCGGGCAAATACTCGAACCTTCGGGAAAAAGGATATCTCGGACTCTGGACGGGCACTGCTACCACAGATGGTCTCGTAGATGTAGTCCGGTGTCTCCAAACTCATGAATGGGCCCAGGGGCTTACTCCTGGGAGGACTGTAGTAACAGTGCCCGACTGCAGAGATGCCCAAAATGCTAGCCAAAGTGTCCACGGTCAGCTGGATGTCCACCCCCTTCACCATGCTGACTATAGCATACTCCCCGTACTGGTAGGAAACCTCCAGATTGCAGTAGAATCTACAGACCAACTGCTCGTAGCACGGACGATCTATATGGAGCATAGACTGCCAGCCTAGTGCTGTGAACCTCTCCTGAAGCTGAATCTTGTGGAAATCGTCAACTACCATAGTCTTCTCCATCATTACCGACCTCTTCAGGAAGGCCGACCAGTTAGTTGCTGCCTCTGAACAGCGGAAGAGCTCCTCATCGTAGTCAGAAGGATCAAACCAGGCAGGTCCGGGTCTCCCTGTGCAGGGTGCTGGAGAACTATTTCCCTCACTCTTTCGCTTAGAAATGGTGGTCTTACGCCGAGTGCCAAAGGATGCGGACTCCTTGCCTTTGCGAGATGACATCCTGGCAAGAAAAGAGGAAAGCAGGGTGAGTAAAGAAAAAAGAGAATAACAAAGCAAATAAAAAGAGGGGTGAGCAATAAGAGGAAGCCCCAAAACTCAATTTTCACAAAACAGAAAAGTGACAAGACAGAGAGTAGGGCAAAACGGCAAGGTAACAAGAGGCATATAAGGCATGACAATTAAGGAAGGAGAAAACCCCAATTCTCAAGGTGAAAGTCCAAGCTAAGAAAAAGTGCAAAAGACTCACAACAGAGAAAGCATGAAGCTTACATGTTCATGGATGAAATGCCGTCAATCTACCAATTAGAATATGCAAAAACATCTACTACTATGCTATTGAGGTCCACAAATACCAAAGAATGTAAAGAAAATCAAAGAAAATCTAACACAAAAGATGGATTTTCATGGGAAGAAATGGGATTTCACACACAAGGTACTTTCTATGATCTCTACAGTATTTTAAGTATAAATCAAGCATAATGCATCGCAATTGAGTCATTAATTGGGGAAAAAGAGCAAGAAATGAAGAAATCCCCAAATTTGAGAAAAACTAGACAAAATGGAGAAGTAAATCCTAGAAACTAGAAATAAATCACATAGAGAACATCAAAATCACATGAAATCACTATTCTATGGAAAGAATCATGGAAAGGAAGTGAGAATTAAGACAACCCATGAGTTCTACCCCAAAATGAAAATTCTGAGAAGAAAAGAAGAAGCTTACTTGGAAGTGGAGGAGTTGAATCTTCTCAAAAAGCGCCAGGTTGTTGAGTGGGATCGCGAGTGGAAGCGTCAAGGAGACCTCCAAGATCACCCAAGGAAGAGAGAGAGAGAGAGGAAATGAAGGAAATAAGGGAAAACAAAGCTTAAAAGGCCCTGTTCGAGTTTTTCACTCGGTCAGGACCGACAGGCCAGACCGGCGAGCCACCCTGCCCGCCGGTGTCAGCCCGTCAATTGAAGTTTTGGACCGACGGGCCGACTGATGGGCCAACCTGCTCGCCGGTTGAAAAAAAATATATATAATAATAATAATAATAGGATTTATTATTATTGTTATTGTTATTATTAATATAATTATTATGATTATTGTTATTATTCTCATAATAATGTGTGATGGTCAAGTGGGACCATTGACATACTTGTTGAAGCACTAGCCCGGTATTTTGGAATTAAGTTGCGTTTAGTTGCAAACTATCATACACTATGATACCCTATGTGTTGGCATATAATTGGGTGCCGATATCAATTCTATGGTGTTTAACCAATGTGATGTATGATATATTCCAGGTACAGGGATACGATGGTACGTACTAGATCCGGTAGCAATGCTCGAGGTACCTCGCGTGGTCCTCGTCCGGTCGGTCGACCACCGAATCCCAGGAGGTCTCGCTCTGTGGGGAAAACCCCACTTCCACGACCTCCAGAGACCTTTGGTCAGGGTGGGGCACATGGGGACCCACCTATGACTACACTCCCGGACCCTCCACTGGTTATTACTCCGGGGGATGTTGCTACCATAATTCAGCAGTCACAACAGGCTTTCTAGCAACAAATGCTTCAGCAACAGCAAGCATTTATGACTGCTATTCAACAACAATTGGACCTTTCTCAGTTAGGTCAACCTCCCCGGATACTTACTCCACAGGACCCTCCTGTAGGGTCTGGTAAGGGGCCACAAGTGGGAGGTACACCTCCAATTCCACCATTCAGTATTCCTCAGTATGGAGTGCCCCCTTCATACTCTTACTATCCGGCTTATGCTCCTAACTTCCCACCGATGAATAATACGTCAAAGGTAGTGGAGTCATTCAAGAGGAACTTGCCACCTGTATTCTCTAAGGTGGGGAGTGATCCTCTGGAGCTGGACCAATGTATCCAGGAGCTAGAGAAAATATTTGAGGTGATTGAGTGCACAGATGCACAAAACCTCATTTGTGCGGGGTTACAACTCAAGAAGGAGGCCAACTCTTGGTGGCAAGCCTCTAAGCCCATATTGTTGGCTGCCCATCCAAAACCCACCTGGGAACAGTTGAAGGAGTTGTTCTTGGACAATCATTACCCACACAGCTTCAGAGACAGCAAGGAGATTGAATTTATGGCTTTAACTCAAGGAGGTAAGACTATCCTTGAGTACCAACAGCAACTTGAGAGCTTGTTCCATTTTGCCCCAAGGCATATGAGCACAGCTGAAGAGAAGGCTGCGAGGTTTCTAAAGGGCCTAAAGGCATCCATTGGGTCTGTACTTGAGGTCTTAGATTTGACCGACTATGGCCAGATTGTGCAGAAGGCCAAGACCATGGAGGATAAGCAGAAGGGAGAACAATCCCTCACACCTGGACTGTGGAAGAGAACAAATCCATTTTCGGATATGGGTAACTCCTCCAAGGCATATCATGGATCGTACAGTTTTGGGCCTATGTATAGGCAGCCCTATAAGCCATCTGGTTACCCTCCTAGACCGGCTGGTGGTTCGGGCTCCACATCTTTTCGCCCGAACACTAGTGTGGCACCTACAGTTCCAAGGCTGTCCCGACCTCCATCTACAATGGGTCAAGTACAGAGGGCCCCGCCCCAGTTCCGACATCAGATTCGTTGCTTTAACTGTCATTCATATGGGCACTATGTATGCCTTGTGCTCCAGTCAGCCTTCGGCGTACCGACCTCCCTTAACTCGGGGAAGTCAACCGCAGGGAAGGATGTATGCTCTATCAGCTGAGGAAGTTGAGGCCAGTACAGAAGTAGTAGAAGGTACATTTTAAATTAAGAATTTCCTTATGTTAAATATTGATGACCTGCTGAAATTATATGCATTGTTACACTAGGTGTCCTACCCATATTAGGCATACCAGCCTATGTTTTATTCGATTCAGGAGCTACTCATTCATTCGCATCTAAGAGATTTGCCCAGAAACTTGGGATGCCACCCAGGATCCTAGATCACAGAATGATTGTTAGTAGGCCTACTGGTAAAGTTACACAGTTGAAGGAAGTGTATGGGCCGTGCCCAGTGGAAATTAGTGGGAAGAACTTTGATGCACAACTCATTAAGTTCAATATGCAGAATTTTGATGTTATACTGGGCATGGATTGGTTGTCGGCTCATCGAGCTAATGTGATGTGTGCTGAGAAACTGATTAGGGTGACAGATGACGAAGGAAGAGAATTGGTATACCGAGCAGATAAAATGAAACGGGTGAGAAAGGTCCTCGTCTCCGCCCTTCAAGCAGTAAAATTGTTGGAGAATGGATGTCAGGGCTACTTAGCATCAGTACTTGATGTTGATGCAAGGATTACACCTCTAGAAGAGGTAAAGGTGGTTAAAGAGTTTCCCGACGTCTTCTCGGATGATTTGATGCATTTACCACCTAATAGAGAGTTGGAGTTTGCCATAGATTTGACTCCTGGAGCAACTCCAATATCTAAGGCTCTATACAGGATGGCACCAACTGAATTGAAGGAGTTGCAGATGCAGTTGCAAGAAGTATTGGAAAA
>NW_024868577.1:41183-85004 GCF_013358625.1 Macadamia integrifolia | reverse complement strand
CCATACATCGCTGTATACATAATCAAACACCCCTTTACTCTTATATTTTGCAGTTTTGAAACTAACCTTGCCCTGTTTCCCGAACACACAATTCTTGCAGAAGTTCAGTTTACAAGTTTTCACTCCCTTCAACATTTTTCTTTTATGAAGCTCCATCAATCCTCTTTCTCCCATATACCCTAACCGCATATGCCACAGATAGATATCATCTATATCAAATACTGCATCTGTAGTCACAGATGCTCCACCTGTAACTGTGCTCCCTATGAGTCTGTATAGGTTTCCTGCTAGCTGTCCCTTCATGACAACTATAACACCCTTAATAACTTTGAGAACTCCACCTTCTGCTATGTACTTGCAGCCATTTGAGTCAAGTGCCCCCAAAGATATTAAGTTTTTCCTTAATTTTGGTACATGTCTTACATCTGCTAAGGTTCTTACTATCCCATCAAACATCTTGATTTTGATAGTGCCTATCCCAATGGTCTTGCATACAGCATCATTCCCCATTATGATAGACCCACCATTATATGGTTGATATGTATCAAACCAATCCTTATGTGGACACATGTGATATGAACATCCAGAATCTAAAATCCAAGAATCAGAAGGTTGATTCTTACTTGATGATATAAAGAGTACATCTCCATCATCTCCATCTGAACTGTCAGCCACGCTAGTTTCCTCGGATGCCTTATCTACGCCTTTCTTCTTTAAGTCCGCTTTCATCTTCAAGCACTCTCTCTTCAGATGACCTTCTTTCTTGCAATAGTAACAAGAGAGCGTTGTCTTCGTCCCTTTTGATTTCGATCGACTCTTCCCAGATCCCTTCTGATTTGATCTCCCTCTTTCCTACTCCTTGTCACCTCCGAAAAGACCTTCTACTTGAGATTTCGTACTACTGGCCTTCTTCCTTGTATCATTGGACATAAGGGCAGCTGTGACTTCATCCATCTCAAGGGTCTCCTTCCCATACAAGAGAGTCGTTACTAGGTGATCATATGATTCTGGGAGTGACGATAGCAACAGTAACGCCTTGTCTTCATCCTTGATCTTAAACCTCTAGGTTTGCAAGTTTACTTACGATCTGATTGAACATGTTAAGATGCTCTAATAGATCCGTACCTTCCTCCATCTGTGGAGAATACAATTGCTTTTTCACGAACAACTTGTTCGTTAAGGACTTCGTCATGTAGATGCTTTCAAGTTTCACCCATAACTGCGGTGCAGATTCGATACCCACAACATATTGTAGGGCATCATCAAAAAGATTTAATCGAATAGCACTTACCGCATTTTCCTCCATCTCTTCCCAATCTTCGTCGGTAATTTTTGCAGGTTTCTTCGACTTCCCCAATAATGTTTTCGCTAAACCCTGCTGTATCAGAAGATCCTTCATCCTTTGACACCAAAGGTTGAAATTGTTCTTCTTATTAAACCTCTCGATATCATACTTGACATTCGATCCCTTCCCTGCCATCGTGATAGTAAACCCTAGAAAACGGAAACCTAGAGCTCTGATACCAATTTGTAGAAACGCAACCCTAAAACGATGCAGAAGATAATGGAAAAAACAAAACAAACAATGCACACGGATTTTACGAGGTTCGGCAAGGTTGCCTACGTCTCCTATGAAATGAGATCCTGCTTCACTATCAATGGAGAATAGGGACCGCCGTCCTGCCTGTCTAGGTGCTGCACCAGTACTCCCTGGATTAAACTGCGACGGAATACAAGACATCGTACACCAACAGGTATTTGGTTATTTATGATAATATCTTCAGTAAATGAATATTTGCTTAAATGATATTTGGCATAAATAAGTACCAAAACACAAGGCGACATGCAGTGCAACAAAGCGACTTATGCCTAGGTAACGACTTGACAACTATGGTTGTCTCCCCTACAACCGAAACTTCAGATTTTGTTCTTGAACTAGGGAGTTGACTTTTATCGTTTTGGAATTTAAATTTTAACTATTTCTATCAAATTCATTTGGGGGGGTGTTTGCTGTAATGATATAACAACTAAATGATATTAAGCATAAATAATTGCCAAACCAGAGCCTTGAACCAATGCGACAGTCGCCTAGACCCCAAAAAAACCGCCTGGACGCCAAGGCGACACCTTGACAACTATGACTGCTAAGATACAAAAGATGCAAATAACATTGTTCTTTTCTATCAGCTGCAACAATGACTATAAAGTATGAATAATATACCTGACCAGAAAGGTCCCCAAATCCCTGGAATGAAAATTTTGCTCTGGGATACAGCCATATGGCAAGTGGATGTTCCACAAACTAACACCATACGATGGCATATGGCGTTTTTGTCATCTCCTGAAGTGGAGTACATATATTATTAAATAAGAAAACAATAAGTACTAGGAAAAGATGAAAAGCAACAAAAACCTTCGAAAAAATATTGCTGAACCTTTAGACTCAGATTCTGATGCAGGGACACTTTCTATTACCCCCACACCACCAGCATGAGCATCAATCAATGAAGTTCCTACAGGAGTTCCAACTGCCAGCCCCAGCTCCTGAAACTTAGAATGATCGTCTAAGAAAATATAAAGATAATGAACATCTTGCAAATTGTGATAATCTCAAGCATAATCATCCACAGAAGCCCATAGAAAGAGGCAGAGGTGGCCATTTCTTAAGTAAAATGTATTTGTTGTGTTAATGGACCTCAAGGGAGCGCCACTTGAAATCAATGTGAATTCTTCACTAGTAAGTTTCTTGCCTTTGCAGCAGCTGGAGTAAGACCAGAACCCAAAGAATGGCCAGGAAATGCAACACTCCGCCCTGTTTGCATCAAGTGTAGAAGAGTCATTAGCTGAAGCCAGTAAGCAGAAATACAGGAAAATAGTTCTCCAGTTAGTAGATATGGAACCATGATACAATTGACTGTCCATGAATTCAGATTTGCCCGGCTGTTTATATGAAGAAACAGGTCTCCAATTATTCAGAGAAAGACCACATTGAGGTGGTCACCATTAATTAAGATTAACATAAATTCATAATTAATTCACTTACAAGAATCTAAGGAAAAGCTCCAGGATGAGTCATGATAGTATTGAACAATTTAATTCCATGATGCCACATGCTTGTCTACATATATTTTCCCGAATATAAATTTAGGGCTAAGGTATATGATTTTACGAAAAAATGGCAACCCCTTTTCCATATATTCCTATAAGTGGTGGTTTCGATATCTGTGTGGAGAGCATCCTCACCTGTAAATGCATTACTCTACACAAACTATCCAAGATTGGGACTACAACAAGACAACTGTAGATGAAGCACGAATTCTAAAATAATTATTTACCAAATAA
The DNA here is from genome assembly GCF_013358625.1 of Macadamia integrifolia. Taxonomy (NCBI): domain Eukaryota; kingdom Viridiplantae; phylum Streptophyta; class Magnoliopsida; order Proteales; family Proteaceae; genus Macadamia; species Macadamia integrifolia. The sequence goes on along the minus strand of NW_024868577.1, from coordinate 81,662 downwards.
GATGGCCCAGCATAACCATCAATCACCATTTTTTCACTGACATGCTTTGAGTACTTTATATATACAGAGTTTAGTAGGATGTTCTGTGAATCTTTAATGGATGTTGAGTCATTAGATGCCTAATTTCCTCAGTTATCTTTGGACTAGTTTTAGAAGGTCAAATTTTGTCCATTGGTGTGATTTAAGTGCCTTTTAAAGTTTAAGTTAGCTTTCCAATGAGACCAATATCATGTCAATTGGAATTCCTCTGAAAAAGTATGATCAATTTACTGAGAGTGAATCATTAAGTCAATGGGTAATTTTAGTTCACTGTTAGAGTTTATATACAAGCAATGCCAGGCCCAAGAGGACATCCATGTCAGCTACCTCAAGCACCCCTTGCTGTGATTGGAGCACCACATCATTTGGATACAAACTAACTCTATTTCCTGATACTTTAGAAGAAAAGCAGCAAAATCAAACTGTGTTGTTATTCAATTCTGCAGTGCCCCCCCCCCCCCCAAAAAGCCCAGTGTGCTTGTGGAGCACTAGTAATTGGAATTAGAGATAGAGTTCGAGAGCCTGATTTTAGTAAGGGAATCTAAAAGGTTTCTTATTTTGTTCAAAGAGGGGAGTCAAAACGTGTTTAATAATTAGTTTGAACAGTTTCTATTTGTAAAAGAATTGTAGCCCACATAAAGGCAAGGGGCCTGACCAAGCTATATAGTTTGGAATATGACGAACTACAATTTTCTTTAATATCAAAGTTGAGTTTTGCTCTTTTTTTGCCGCTCATTTTGGTTGGTGCCCTTAAATTGTAGCGCTATTTGTGGTGTGCACTGTGCACCAAAACGTAGGTAAGTTTTAGCTTGTCCAGTTCTCTCTCTTTTCTTCCCCTCTTCCCCACTTATAGTTTCTATATGCAGTGTTTTCACAGACCATTGGACTGGATGGTTTAACCAAGATTATCACTCCCAACTGTCCACCATTTTTCTTAAGACATTCGTCTGTTTGTTGATTGAAAACGACTTCAGAGCCATTGGATCTTCCGGTTCCAATGGACCATTTGAATCAGATGGTCCAACTCAAAAAGGTGGGACTATCATTAAAAAATCTAGAATGTAGTGTGTAAGTGGGGAGATTTATCGAGGTTGTGCACAACTACAATCAACTGTGGCAAAGCTTGTCTTTTGTCATAGCTGCATCAAATATATTATTTATAACACATCTTTGATTTCTTTAACAGTTTTTTCTTTGGACTATCAGATAGCCACACTTTTCCTGAAAGGTCCGACCATACGTTAAAAACATTGATATTTAGAATTCGAACTGCAAATTGTGGCATACATCCTTGTTCTCCTACAACATCAAGAGCCATAAGTTTACTGCCCCACCTAAAAAGTCTCAATACACTGCCACATTGCTTTTTTCCTTTGGTTTCCTTAAAGAAAATATGAAAATATGAATCATCTACAATCTTCAATAAGAGACTACATGTCATAGATCTTTAAAATTAATCTGAGAAAAATTTAAACGAGATAAAGATATAAACCTATTTACAAAGAGGGGCTAAAAGGATTCTTCAAGTAAAAAAAGAAATAATCTACAAAGGAACTAAAACTTTAACAAATTCATATGGTTGGACTACAATATCCTGATGATTTGGGGCTCGGATGTACATTATTGCACTTCTTAGTCACAGGCAGCTGACTAATGCATGGGCATCCTAAATCCATTTCTATGTTAAGTTGCACCATCCAACATGGTATCAAGAGGCTTAATGGTCCTCGTAATATTCTAGAACTTTCTCTCCGTTATTATAAATAAAGAGGGCTAGTGTCATATTAGATCATAGTCGTCAAGGCGTCGCGGCGGTTTGCCTGGGGCCTAGGCGACAACCGCCTTGTTGCACTGCATGTTGCCTTGTGTTTCGGCACTTATTTATGCCAAATATCATTCAAGTAAATGTTTTTAATATTTGCTATTTCATTTACTTAATATTTGTTATTTCATTTACTTAAGATATTATTCATAAATAAACAAATACCTCCTATTTGAATCCAATAAAAATAGTTTAAAAATCAAATTCCAAAAGGATAAAAAGTCAACCCCACCGTCCAAGAACAAAAAATGGATTTTGGTTATAGGGACGATTTTCAACTTTTAAATGCTAGGGTTTTTCTCAATTATGAAAATTTTATAAATTCTATCATGTTAAAACATTGCTAAAAACCAAAAGTCCGGTAAAAAAATATTTTGTTTTGATATTCATAAAATTATTTTCATTCAGGCGATTTTAACAGTATTCGCGCACTTAAAAATAAGTTTGACTGAAGCATAACTTTGTCATTGCAACTCAGATTTAAGTAATCTTAGACTTGTTAGAAAGCTGGTTTTATATTATAACTAATACAAAAAGTCTCATGTAAAAATAAAATCATTTGACTCGTCAAACTTATTATAGAATAAGAGCATTTTTCTAAATGTTGATTTTTTATAATTTAATATGACTTAATGTTAATTTTTTATGATTTGATGTGGCTAAATGTTGATTTTTAATTACTTGATGTGGCTTAATCTTGATTTTTTATGATACAAGGTATATATAACTTACTAAATAATGTTAGAAAATAGGAAAAATAAAAAATAACACTTGTTCGCCTAGTTTGCCTTGAGGCGGGCGCCTTCTCGCCTAAGCGCTTAGACAACCCTCCACCGCCTTGGCGCCGTGCCAACTATGACACAAGTCATTATCCCATCCAACATGCTATCAACTGCCAGGGTGTTTTTTCCTTGTTTGATGCTCTAATTGTCATGATGTTGGTTGCGGTTGGTACTACTAATCCTTGTAGTGGTATGTACTAGCCACTTTACCATCTCAGGACTTTGTTCCAGAGCTATCCCCAAAATCGATTTGTCAGGGTTTTCACCCTTTATCGATTTTTAGGTTTTTCAAGTTATTTCTTGCTCGTCACGGTGACGCCGCCTTGGCATCCAGGCAGTTTTCCTGGGTCCTAGGTGACTATCACCTTATTGCGCTGCATGTTTCCTTATTTATGTCAAATATCATTTAAATAAATGTATATTATTCATAACTAAGCAAATACCCCCTATTTGAATCCAATAAAAATAGTTTAAAAATCGAATTCCAAAAGGATAAGAAGTCAAACCCCGAGTCCAAGAACAAAAACTGGATTTTTCGTTGTAGAAGCGATTTTTACTTTAAAATGTTAGGGTTTTTCCCAATTCTGAAAGTTTTATAAATCTTTTCATGCTAAAACATTGCTAAAAACCAGAAAGTCCGATAAAATAATCTTTTGTTTTGACGTCTTTCAAATTATATTCATTTAGGCTATTTTAAAAGCATTTGCGCACTTCAAAATAAGTTTGACCGGAACATAACTTTGTCATTACAACTCAGATTTAAGTAACCTTAAACTTGTTGGAAAGCTGGTTTTGTGCTTTACCTAATGCAAAAAGTCTCATATAAAAATAAAATCATTTGACCAATAAAACTTATTATAGAACAAGAGCATTTCTCTAAATGTTGATTTTTTATAACTTAATGTTGATCTTTGATGATTTGATATGGCTTAATGTTGATTTTTAATGACTTGATGTGGCTTAATATTGATTTTGTTGGGAATATGCCCACACTCCTATATGTGTTTTGGTAATAACAAACAAACATGTAGCCTTAACTCAATTGATAAGTGTTAAATAGCATAAGAAGATATCTCAAGCTACGCATACTTGTAGACCTCAAGACAAGAACTCAAGGAACAAGACATGGAGATACAACTAAGAAGCTTAAAAAGATGGAATCCTGAGAATGGAGTGCCAAATGAAGGTGAAGACTCCAAAGCGTCAAGTAATGATTCCAAGCGTCAAAACAAGATGAAGACTTCTAGGATAGAATTGTTCTTCATATTGTGCTTGTACTCTTTTTCTATATATATGTACACGCACTTTATGCATTTCATATCATCATACTAGAATGACTTTAGGACATCTCTTGACCAAGCATAGAAGTGCATAGATGATGTAGAACATATTTAGAAATATATGTTCTAAGTGTTATTCTGAGAAAAACACTATAACCAGACTCAAGGGCACTTTAGGAAACCTTAGAGTTGGTATTAGGAGATGAACCCTCATGGAACTTGTAGGAAATCGAGTTACAATTCCAACACAATTTGAATCGTCAATTCGATGTCAGACCAAAAAGTTATGGCCAAATTACTGGCGACTGGTCAGTATGATAGTTGTCTGGCATAATTCAGACAGAACTGTAGGCGGTCAACCAACTGGAAGCCCCAGTCAACTGGAACTGTCCGAGGCCATAGCCGGTCGACCGGCTGAAAGTCCCAGTTGACTGGCACCTACCTGGAACAGTTCTAACGACTAGTTTTTTAACACCAATGGCTCTTTCTAGTCAACCGGCTACCGATGGCGGTCGACTGGTGGACCCAGAATATGACCATTAGAGCCTAATTTGCTGCCTAAAATGTTCTAATCTCACCTATAAATACTTAAGATGCTCATAATTAAATATCAATTAAGTCTGAGCATTAAGAGGACTATTATGAGCAATCAAAGTCATAAAGCCATTCCAATTACTTGAGCGACATTGGTCTTCACCAATCACAAAAAGAAAAGCTCAAGTCTCCATCAAAGTCTTCCACATTCTCACTGTACAAGTCAAAGCTATAGAGAAGACTTATAAAAGTGCATCATTTCATTTCATATTTATCATTTGCACCACACCAGAGGTAACCCTCTTATTCTACTATCTTCTTTACTGTTTTTACATTAATGCCTAGATTGTACTTAGGACTTGCATAAGGATCCTCTTATCCTTAAAAGAGAAAGGTGTCTCTCTACCTGCAAAGGAGATTGTAATAGGTGCTTCTACCTACAAAGGAGATTTGTAAGAATTCTCTTATCCGTAAAAAGAGTGTAAAGATTTTTTTCCCTACCTACTATACTGAAAGGGAAAGCTTGTGGAATATATTACAAAAGGACTCTTATAGGGAATGGATTAAACTCTGGTTAAGTCGAACCACTATAAATCTTAGTCTTGTGTGATTGAGAATTTTATTTATTCCGCATATGTTATTTCGTAATCACACTTGGAATAACATTTCGAAAAGATTTAAATTTCCATCAGTATAACCTATTCACCCCCCCTCTAGGTTATTTCAGATTTTTGATGATACAAGGTTCATGTAGCCTACTAAATAATGTGAGAAAAAAGTGAAAATAAAAAATAACACTTATTCACCTTAAGGCGGGCGCCATTTCGCTAGCGTTTAGGCAGCCCTCCAGCACCTTAGTTCGCCTTAGCGTCATGACAACTATGGTTTCCTCCCATCTGCCATCTCTTTCTCCCTTTCTTGATTTTCCTCTCCCAGTGCCTCCCTCCATCTACACCTCGCTCCATATCTCTTCTTTTACTTCTCTCTCTCAGTGGTAGTTCCTTACACCACCAAGAGAACCACTAGCCTCCATCTCTCTCTCCTAGGCTCTCAGGCCCTCTCCTACAATGATCTCAGAGACCCAGCTCCTACTTTCATTGATTTTTCAGGGTTTTTACTCTTTGAAATCGACTTTTTTATGCCAAGGTGCTTTTTCCCTATTTGATGCACTGATCGTCTTGATGTTGGCTGCGATTGGTGCTACTGATCCTTGTAGTGCTATGCAATAGCCAATTTTTACCATCTCAAGACTATTCCAGAGCTATCCCCAAAATCGATTTGTCAGGGTTTTCACCCTTTATTATTTTTGGGTTTTTCAGGATTTTTCCTACGTTTTGGTGGTTTTTTGTGCTTCTTCTACTCTGGCTGGTGCCTCTTCTATTAGCACAGCCCCATTAGTTATAACCATATCTACCAGCTCTTATACTTCCACTGGTGGAGACACCTCATCTCTTCCCACCTTTCCTCCTTGTGCTATCAATCTTGATGGCACAAACTACCTTACGTGGTCACGCTCGATCTGTATCACCATCAAGTCTCGTGGCTATTACGGGTACCTCATTAGATACTCAAAGCGTCCAACCACAAGCTCTGAGATTGACTAGTGGGAGTGTGCCAACTCTCTACTTATGGCCTCCTTGTCAACTCCATGCAGCCACAACTTTCATATGGCTATCTCCTTTTTACTCTGCTACGAAGATCTGAAAATCTATCTATGATATTTATTCTCAAGCGGGGAATGATGCTCAGGTCTTTGAACTATGCCAGAAGGTTCGTGATTTGAGATAGAGTGGGCTCACACTATCACAATACTGCTATGAGTTATGCACACTATGGACTGAGTTGGACTTCTATAAGTATACTCCTTCCACTCCTACGGGTATCACAAGATTTCAGAAACGAGAGGACAAGATCATGTGTATGACTTTCTGACAAGTCTGAATGTAGAGTTTGATCAGCTTCAGTCCCAGGTTCTAAGCCAAACTCCCTTTCCTACTTTGGATCAAGCGTATGTTGCGATCCAACTTGAGGACAGTCGCCATACCACTATGCTTCCATAGCCTATTTGTTGTAATAATGGGTTTTATGGATTTTAGGAAAAGTGTCGGTTACCAAACGGACCCTAAAGGGTTTAATGGTCTTTGTAATTCTCTAGAACCTTCTCTCTATTGTTATAAATAAAGAGCGTTAGTCTTATATTAGACACAAGTCATTACCCCATCCAACATGGTATCAAAGCCTTAGGATCCGAAACACTAAGGGCTCTCCCTCTTCTCCATCTCTTTGCCTCTTTCTCATTTCTTTCTCTCCCAGCGCCTCCTTCATCTACGCCTCCCTCCATCTCTCTTCATCTGCTTCTCTCTCGTGGTGGAAGCTTCTTAAACCACCAAGAGGATTTCTAGCCTCCATCCATCCTTCCCTTGGGCTCTCAGACTCTCTTCTACAATGATCTGAGAGACCAAGAACCTTTTTTTCATCATTTTTTCACGGTTTTCTCCCTGAAATCGTTTTTCATTGCCAGGATGCTTTTCCTCGCTCGATGTTCCGATCGTCTTGATGTTTGTTGCGATTGGTGCCCCTTATCCTTGTAATGGTATGTACCGACCACTTTTTCATTTGAGATCTCTATTTTAGAGCAATCACAAGATTGTTTTCTTAGCGTTTTACCCTTTATTGATTTTTTGGGTTTTCTAGATTTTTTCTGGTTATTTTGGTGCTTTCTCTATCTCCGGCTAGTGTCTCTTCTATTTGTACAGCCCATTTGATTAGCAACCATGTCTACCAGCTCATCTGCTTTTACTGGCGGAGATACCACGGCTCTTCCTACCTTTCCTCCTTGTGCTATCAAGCTTGATGGCACAAACTACCTTATGTGGTCACGCTCGGTTTGCATCTCCATCAAGTACCGTGGCTATTACGGGTACATCACTGAAACCACGAAGCGTCCGACCACAGGTCCTGAGATTGAAAAGTGGGAGTGTGCCAATTATTTGGTTATGGCCTTCCTTGTCAACTCCATATTACCACAGCTTTCGCATGGCTATCTCCTCCTTGACTCCGCTGCAAATATATGGAAGTCTGTCCAGGATCTCTATTCCCAGGCAGGGAATGATGCCCAAGTCTTTGAACTTCGCCAAAAGGTTCGTGATCCAAGGGCTCACTCTGTCATAGTACTACTATGAGTTGAGGACACTATGGACTGAGTTCGATTTCTATGAGGAGTATACTCCTTCCACCCCTGAAGATGTCACCAATTTTCATAAGCGAGAGGACAAGATTATAGTCTTTAATTTTCTAGTAGGTCTGAATGTGGAGCTTAATTAGTTGTTGTCCTAGGTTTTGAGTGGTACCCCCTTTCCTACCTTGGATCAAGTATATGCTGTGATCCAACTTGAGGACAGTCGACGTACCACTATGCTTCCACAACAAGCCACCACTCCTGCTGAGAGATCTACACTTGTCACTCGCACTTAGTCCCTTAGTGCAGCCCCACAGTCTGGTGGCTCCTCTACCAGGACTCCAGTGAAGTGCGATTACTGTGGGAAGAGCGTCACACCAAGGAGCACTGCTAGAAGCTTCATGGCCATCCTACTAATACATCTGGAAAAGAGCGAGGGAAGGGTCATGCCGGTACTTCTAGGCAGGCCAACCATACTGAGAGCCCTGACTCTGAGTGTGCTCTTAGCACCTCAGTAGCCTCGCTATCATCTGATGATCTTACTACCCTCCGGTGTCTCTTAACACGCCTAGACTCGCCTGTACAATCCACTGCGAGCTCTGCTCATTCCACCCTTCCTAGGTTAGGTATCTCCTTTTGTGGTCATACTATGTCTGTCCCTTCTACCCCTTGGATTATAGACTCTGGGGCTTCTGATCATATGATAGGTCGCTTGCCTCTTTTTTCACAGTACACTACTTATCCTGGTAATCGTAAGGTCAAATTGGCTAATGAGACTTATTCCACTATTCTGGGAAAGGGCTCTATTAGTTGTACCCCTTCTTTATCCCTTTTTACTGTATTGCATATTCCTTCTTTTCCCACTAACCTTTTGTACATTAGTAGTCTTACTTCCAGTCTTAATTGTAAAGTCTCCTTTTTCCTGTCTCATTGTGTTTTTCAGGATCTGATGACAGGGGCAACGATTAGCCCTGGTAGGGTACGTAGCGGTCTGTGTCTATTTGATGATGACTCGGTATTGGTCTCTGGTCAGGCTCTTCAGACATCTTCTACGTCACCTCCCATCTCTGAGTTACTGTAGTGGCATCGTCGATTGGGACATCCCCTTTTGGGAACTTTAGCTAGAGTTTTTCCTTTAAAAATTGTAATTCGAATCAATTTTTTTGTGAGGCATGTGTTTTGGCCAAACAAACTCGAATTACTTATTCTATTTCTAGAAATAAAAGTGCCACCCCTTTTTCATTGACACATTCTGATATTTGGGGTCCATCCCACTATGTGTCTATCAATGGTTATAGGTGGTTTGTCTCTTTTATTGATTGTCACTATCGGACTACTTGGGTTTATATGATGCAAACCAAGGGCGAGACCTTCTATTGCTTTCAACAGTTTCACCGCATGGTTCAAACTCAGTTCAATGCTACCATTAAGATCTTTCGAAGCGACAATGGTAGTGAATACTTTGAAGGGTCCTTTCAAGCTTACCTTTCTGATCATGGGATGATTCATCAGACTAGTTGTGTATATACTCCGACTCAGAATGAGGTTGCTGAGCAGAAGAATCGCCACCTTTGTGAGGTAGCACGCTCTCTTATGTTTGAGATGCATGTTCCTCCCCAGCACTGGAGTGACACAATTCTCACTGCTGCATTTCTTATCAACTGAATGCCTTCTCAAGTCTATACCTTCCGCTCCCCTCTGAATCTTCTCCAAGGTTCTGCTGTTTTTCTTGTTCCTCCTAAGGTATTCGGTAGTATTTGTTATGCTCGCAATCATCATCCTTAATGAAAAGTTTGATCCTCGTGATCTCCGATGCATTTTTCTGGGGTATGCTGCTACTCAGAAAGGCTATCAGTGTTTTCATCCTCCTACTCGAAGTCTATGGATGTTGTCTTTCACGAATCTGCATCATACTATACTTCGACACATCTTCAGGGGGAGTCTCCTTCCATTGTGGAAGATGTGCCACCGTCTCTTGAAATTGTTATCCCTGCTAGTATCCCGTTTCAGGGGGAGAGCGACACTCCTACCTCTCCTACTTCTCGGCCAAAGATATGTGTGTATAGTCGCAGAGAGTAGAGTCAAACCACTGTACATCCAGCATCTACCGTACCATGCCAGTTGTCTCCTCTTGAGCCGGATCTTGTCCCTTTGGATCCTAGTAATTCTCCTTCTCTTCATGTTAATCAATCTATTAAGTTGTCTATTGCTGTTCGTAAAGGCATTAGGTCTTGTACTTTATATCCTATTGCTAAAAATGTTTCTTATGACTCACTTTCTCCTTCCTACTATAGTTTTGTGTCTTCTCTTTCCTCTGTGTCCATTCCCCATACCTGGCAGGAAGCGAGTGCAGACTCACAATGGCAGGCAGCTATGGTTGAAGCGATGCAGGCTCTGAAGAAGAATGACATATGGGATCTGGTGTGTCTTCCCTCACAAAAGAAGATAGTTGGGTGTAAGTGGGTCTTCACAGTAAAACAGAAGGCTAATGGTACAATGGATCGGTACAAGGCCAGAGTTGTTGCCAAAGGCTTCACACAGACTTATGGGATTGACTACCACGAGACTTTTACTTTAGTTGCTAAGATGAACACAATTCGTATTATCTTGGCTTGTGCCGCCAACTTAGATTGGGATCTCCAGTAGTTAGATGTGAAGAATGCCTTCCTTCAAGGGGAACTTGAGGAGGAAGTGTATATGAACATTCCTCCTAGGTTCACTTGCTCCAAAACGGAAGGGAAGGTATGAAAGCTGAAGTGTACTCTATATGGGCTGAAGCAATCCTCTCGTGCATGGTTCGGACGTTTCCATAAGGCTATGGTCGCTACAGGTTACTCTCAAAGCAATGCCGACCACACTCTGTTCATCAAAAGATCTGGCGGGAATATTGCTATCATAATATTAGATGATATTGTTGTTACTGGTGATGATATGGCGGAAATCTCTCACCTCAATAGATACTTGAGTGAGGAATTCGAGATCAAAGATCTAGGACAACATTATTTCCTCGGCATTGAAGTTGCCAGGTCTCGTGGGATCTGCTTGTCTCAGCGGAAGTATGTGCTTGATCTTCACTCTGAGATAGGAATGTTGGGGTGTAAGCCGACAGACACTCCTATTGCTAATGATCACCTGAGTAGCAAATAAGGTGATCATGTGGATAAGGGAAGATATCAAAGATTAGTGTGGCGGTTGATCTATCTCTTTCATATATGCCCTGACATAACATTTTCCGTCAGCCTGGTTAGTCAGTACATGCATGATCCCTACTCGACTCACATGGAAGTTGTGCTACGTATTCTCCGGTACTTGAAATCTACCCCATGGCGTGGCATCATTTTTTCTCCTCATAATCACCTTAGGGTGGAGGCCTTCATAGATGCTAATTGGGCAGGTTTCCCTGATGATTATAGGTCAAATACTGGTTATTGCACCTTTGTTGGTGATAACCTTATTACATGGCGTAGCAAGAAGCAAGTCATGGTTACCCGTTCAAGTGCTGAAGCAGAGTTCCGTGCTATGGCACATAGCATTTGTGAGCTCCTATGGCTTCATGGTCTTCTCACTGATTTGGCTGTTCCTGCTATTCTTCCTATAAAGCACTTTTGTGATAGCAAATCTACCATTAGCATTGCTCACAACCCTGTCCAGCATGATCGAACCAAGCATGTGGAGATCAATCAACACTTCATCAAAGAGAAGCAGGATATGGGCCTTATCATTGTGCCTTTTGTTCCCAGTAATGAACAATTGGCTGATGTATTTACTTGAGGTCTTAGTAGTAAGATGTTTCATCCTATTATTTGCAAGTTGGGCATATATGATATCTATGCACCAACTTAAAAGGGAGTGTTGTAATAATGGGTTTTATGGCTTTTAGGGAAAGTGTCACTTACCAAACAAACAGAGCCTAAGGCGTTTAATGGTCTTTGTAATTCCCTAGAACCTTCTCTCCATTGTTATAAATAAAAAGGGCTAGTGTCATATTAGACACAAGTCATTATCCCATCCAACACTATTGCCACTCCCATCGAGAGATCTACACTTGTCTTTAGCATTCAGTCCTTCAATGCATCCCCATAATCTGGTGGTTCCTGTACCAAAGTTCTAGTGAAGTGTGATTACTATGGGAAGGAGCGTCACAACAAGGATCACTGTTAGAAGCTTCATGGCCATCCTGTTGATACATCTAGCAAAGGGCGAGGGAAGGATCTTGTCGATACTCTTGGTCAGGCCAACTATACAAAGGTCCCAGACTCTTAACTCTGCTCCTAGTACCTAGCAGCCTCGCTAGCATCTAATGAGCTTATTGCCCTCCGACACCTTCTGACACGCCTGAACTCTCTTACATCAGCCACTATGAGCTCTGCTCATTCCACCCCTTTTGGGTCAAGTATCTCTTTCTATGGCCATACAATATCCCTTCTACCCTTGGATTATAGACTCCAAGGCTTCCAATCATATGACAAGTTGCTTGTCTCTTTTCTCACAGTACACTACCTATCCTGGTAATTGCAAGGTCAAGTTGGCTAACGAAACTTATTTCACTATTTTGGAAAAGGACTCTGTTAGCTATACTCTTTCATTCCATTCTACTGTATTGCATGTTCCTCTTTTCCTACTAAAATATTGTCCATTAGTATTCTTACTTCCAGTCTTAATTGCAAAGTCACATTTTTCCCATCTCATTGTGTTTTTTAGGATCTGGTGACAAGGGCAACGATAGTAGGGTGTGCGTGGTGGTCTGTATTTGCTTGATGATGATGGCGTTGGTCTCTGGTCAAGCTCTTCAGACATCTTTTACGTCACCTCCCATCTCTGAGTTACTATATGGCATTGTCGGTTAGGACATCCCTCTTTGGGAATTTTAGCTAGGGCTTTTCATTCTTTTAAAAATTATAATTCAAGTCAATTTTTTTGTGAGGCATTTGTATTGGCCAAAAAAACTCAGATCACTTATTTTGTTTCTTGAGATAAGGTGTCACTCCTTTTTCATTAATACATTCTGATATTTGGGGTCCATCCTGTTATATGTCTGTCAATGGGTATCGGTGGTTTGTCTCTTTTATTAACTGCCATTCCCGAACTACTTGGGTTTATTGATGCGAACCAAGGGCGAGACCTTCCAATGCTTTTAACAGTTCCACCAAATAGTTTTGACTCAGTTCGGTGGTACCATCAAGATCCTTCGAAGCAACAATAGTCGTGAATACTTCCAAGGGTCCTTTCAAACTTACTTTCTGCTCATGGGATGATCCATCGGACCAATTAGGTTGACACTTCGGCTCAGAATGGGGTTGTTGAGTGAAGAATCGCCATCTTTGTGAGGTCACACGCTTTCTTATGTTTGAGATGCATGCTCCTCCCTAGTACCAGAGTGATGTGATTCTCACTGCCACGTTTTTTATCAACCGATTGTCTTCTTGGATTCATTCCTTCTGCTCCCCTCTAGATCTTCTTCAGGGCTCTGTTGCTTTCCTGTTCCTCCCAATGTATTCGGCATTGTCTATTATCCTCAAGATCATCATCCTCATGGGAATTTTGATCCTTATGGTCTCCGATGTATTTTTCTAGGGTATGCTCATACTCAGAAAGGTTATCAGTGTTTTCATCCCTCCCACTCGACGGTGGTTTGTGACTATGGATGTTGTCCTTCACAAATCTTCGTCCTATTACACTATGGCACCACTTCAGGGGAAGTCCCCTTTCATTGTGGAAGATGTGCTACCTCTTAAACTTGCTATTCTTGTCGGTGTCCCATTTCAAAGGGGGAGAGTGACACTCCTACTTCTTCTACTTCAGCTCAGCCTCAACTAGAGATGCATGTTTATAGTCGCAGATAGCAAACTCCGATCACTACACATCCAGCACCTACCCTACCACGTCAGTTGCCTCCTCTCGAGCCTGATCTTATCCCCTTACACCCAGGTAATTCTCCTTCTCCTTTTGTTGATCTATCTCTTGAGTTACCTATTTATGTTCGTAAAGGCACCAAGTCTTGTACTTTACATCCTATTTGCTAAAAAATTGTTTCTTATAACTCACTTTCTCCTTCCTACTATAGTTTTGTGCCTTTTCTATCCTTTATTTCCATTCCCCATACCTGGCAGGAAGCGAGTGCAGAGTCACAATGGCATGCATTTATGGTTCAAGAGAAGCAAATTCTAAAGAAGAATGACACATGGGAACTAGTGAGTCTTCCCTCACAAAAGTAAATGGGTCTTCATAGTGAAGCAGAAGGCTGATGGTACAATGGATTGTTATAAAGCCAGACTTATTGCCAAGGGCTTCACTTAGACTTATGGGATTGACTACCAGAAGGCATTTGCTCCAGTTGCTAAAATGAACACAATCCGTTTTATCTTATCTTGTGCCACCGACTTAGATTGGGATCTTCACCAGCTAGATGTGAAGAATGTCTTTATTCATAGTGAACTTGAGGGGGAAGTGTATATAGGCATTCCCCTGGGTTCACTTGCTCCAAAACCCAAGGAAAGGTATGCAAGCTGAAACGTGCATTATATAGGCTGAAGTAATCCCATCATGCTTGGTTCAAGTATTATCACAAGGCTATGGTTGCTACAGGATACTCCTAAAGCAATGCCGACCACAATCTATTCATCAAAAGATCTGGTGGGAAGATTACTATCATGATAGTCTATGCAAATGATATTGTTGTTACTAGTTATGATCTGGCAAAGATCTCTCGCCTCAGGAGATACTTGGGTGAAGAATTCAAGATCAAAGATCTAGGACAACTTCGTTACTTCCTTGGCATTGAAGTTGTCAAGTCTTCTCATGGGATCTACTTGTCTCAACGAAAGTATGTGCTAGACCTATTTTTTAAGACAAGCATATTGCGGTGCATGCCAGGAGGTACTCTTATTGACGCTAATGGTCACCTGAGTAGTAAGGAAAGTGATTTTGTGGATAAAGGGAAATACAGAGATTATTAGGGCGCTTAATCTTTCTCATACGTGCCCTAGCCTGGTCAGTCAATACATGCAGGATCCTTACTCAACACATCAGGAAGTTGTGTTGCTATTCTCCATTACTTGAAATCTGCCCCAGGATGTGGCATTATTTTTCTCCTCATGATTACCTTAGGGTGGAGGCCTTCACAGATGCTGATTGGGCAGGTTCTCCTGATGATCGCAGGTTTACTACTGCTTATTGCATCTTTGTTGGTGGCAACCTTGTCACATGGTGAAGCAAGAAGCAACCATGGTTGCCCGGTCAAGTGTTAAATCAAAGTTCCATGCTATGGCTTATGGCATTTGTGAGCTCTTATGGCTTCATGGTTTTCTCACATATTTGGTTGTCCCTGTTACCCTTCCAATAACACTATCTTGTGACAACAAATCTACCATAAGCATTGCTCACAACCCTATCCAGTATAATCGAACCAAGCATATGGAGATCGATCGACCCTTTATCAAAGAGAAACTGGATATAGGTCTTATCACTATGCCTTTTGTTCCCAGTAGCGAACAATTGGCTGATGTATTTACTAAAGGTCTTAACAGTAAGATGTTTCATCCTATTATTTATAAGTTAGGCATATGTGATATCTATACACCAGCTTAAAGGGGACTGTTGTAATAATGGGTATTGGGGAAAGTGTTAGATTCTAAACAGGTCCTTAAGGGGTTTAATGGTCCTTGTAATATTCTAGAACTTTCTCTCCGTTATTATAAATAAAGGCTGGTGTCATATTAGACACAAGTCATTCCCCATCCAACAATGTTCTAGAAGTGAAGCAGAAGACAAGCACACAAAGGGAATACCATACCAATCTTAGCATGATGCCCTTCTACAAGGTCACCCAAGCCGATCTCCTCCCAAAAGTCATCATCCCACCCACAAGCTTTCATATCTCGAGAGACTTTCTCACTGATTTGTTGCATGTGAGCATGACCAAGATATGTCCATTTGCACACCGTGGTGCATAGGCTCCGAGTATCATCTCCAGTTGCTCTACAAAAATGCATACAAACAATAAATTAATTACAGTAAGAACCAAATTGGTTGATAGCGATTCATCAACATCAATACAACCATCCACCAAACCATGAGCCTAGTTGACTTAAAATACCTGTATGATAACCAATCACTCAAATCCATCCACCTAAATGCCATTGACCAAGATTCTTTCAAATTTTCTTTGACCCATAAAAGCTGCAGTAAGTAGTTTATTGTTAACTTACTGAAATACAATCATCTCCATCAAACTTTAAAATGAAATATATACAAGTGCTCTTTACAGATGCATGCCATGATGAGTTGAACCTAACAACCAGGGGAGATGACAAATAAAGTGTAGATAATTCAATTCTGATCACACACCCCCTTTGTGTGAGCAAAGAAAACAATAAAAAATTAAAGATAAAGATTAAAAAAAAAAAAAATCAACTTGCATTTGTAATTGTTCAGTTGCACCCTTCTTTTTGATATTTTGGAGCCCAAAATAAATAAGGAAAAGATTTGACTTCAGTGTGAGAATAAAAATCAAAGCCAAGTAGTCAGATGGTTTCATTTGCTTCATGGTCAAAACGATAAACCTCATGTGTCGTGACATCATGAAGACAATGACTGACCAAAATTGATCTTGACAAAATAGTCAGCTAGAAAACCAAAAACTTGATTCCATGATCAGGGTCAAACCTCATCTACGCAAAGTATGTAGAAAGAAATAAACGATATAGCAGCATAGTGTCATCACAATGCTATAATAATCAACTGAAGCACACCTTTGGAGGCTGCATCTCAGGGGAAAGGGCCCCACCACAATACTGCAGTACTGGTGAGTTGGAAGAATTAATTCGTTCAGCTTGCCTTACAGCTCTATGGTCCATCCATACTATAATATTTTTCCTTGCATCACCACTCCAAGAAACCGTAACAGGAGAACCATCAGCATCCACAGCAACTGCAAACAAAAACAGAACAACCCAAGTTTAGCCTAAATTCTTCAAACCACATAAAATACACTAGCAACTTACTCAAAGAAAAATGATACTAATCAACAAGGATAAGATATCAATTTAGGTCACAAACCCAGAGAACAAGTAGCAGCAAATCCCAAACTAGTTACTTCTTCACCAGCAACATTTGCAAGGGCACATGCTGATTTCACCGCAGCACAAATTGCATGCCAGATATCAGTTGAGGATTGCTGATTTACAAAATAAATTGTTAGTGGTATTTAAATTCCAAATATTTGAAATTTTGGCCCTCTGTATATATATATAGATATAGATATAGATATAGACTTCTGATATATTTCTGTCTATATGTATGTATCCAATCATATATTGTAATGCTAGTAATATACGGTAAATTTTAGAAAACTCGAAGACTTCAGTAGTTCAGAGTTGATGTTCATTTCTTTGAGAAAATACAAGCCTTTATACCAATAAAATTTCCCTTCAATTCCGGAAGCAAATATTACACACAAGAGAGTCCAACTATTTTTCACCTCAATACAGTCACCATCCTTCCAAATTTGTATAGGGCTACTAGCTAAACCTAGAAGCTTTCCATTTCCATCAAAAAGACCTGCATCGAGTGAAGACATGTATGAACAAACAGTTAATTTATGCCCAATCAGTAAATTAATAAACAGGTTCTTAATCAAGCAAGGAAAAGGAACCAATTTAGAAATCCACTGCACACAAAAGTACTCCTTGTAATTCTCAATGTTCATAGGAAACTGTATGTAAGAAGATTACAATAGATGAAAAAATTACGATAAAAATAAAATAAAGACAGTGAGGTGGTCAATTGGGTCAACGAAACTACTCTTCTCCATCCATTTACGGAAAAATCCATCGCAATTCAACAGGAAATTCCTCAGTCCATTAGATGGGGATTGATACATACAAAAAAGTCGCCATACTGAAAATTCCACCGCCAGCATCTCCGAATTCCAGATTTAAAATGGCAAAATGAAGAAACCCCCCTCGTACGGACAAAACACAATGATTTGAATTTTGAACGAATACCCATCATAGGTTTGAGCAGATTCAAAAGACGGCAGAGCCGTTAAAATCCAAAATATCAACAAATACACCGAAAAGAGAAGGAAATTTTGCTAATGGCTATAGCAATGTAACAGTAACAAATTAAAAACAAATGAAGAACATAACCAGCCAAACCAGAATCATCATCAATCCAAAATTGAATAACACCTATCTGAATCAAAACTGAAACATAAATAAGAGAGAGAGAGAGGCCTGCGCGAGCACTGCCAGTGCCAACGTCAACGCCGAGAAAAACAGAGCGGGAAGGTGAGGTTGTGTACGCCATCTCGAGGGAGATGGAACAGGAGGAGCCGCGAGTAGAGTGGAGACAGGAGAGGTGCAAATTGCAATCGTCAAGGAGGGGAACTATCAGAATTCGGAAGACTATCTTCTACTATTCATTCATTTTTTTTTTTTCGAATGTCAGAGGATTTCTTGAGGAATCCAATCGGATCCGAATCGGTGGGATCCGATTTCCGGTCCAATTTCCATTTCATAAAATTAGCTGATTTATAGTGTTGGTTGATTTCGGCCTACTGATTTCAATTTTTCTAACCCGAAAAAGAGGATTCCAGCCAATTTCAGCGGAATCAGATCGGTTTATTGCCGATGTACACGTTATGGATTTACACTTACCAAATTGGATCCTTTGTGCTGCAACAAAGCGCTGGCGTGCATCCAACGCCCAAAAACGGCTTGGGCTGCATGCGACCGCTTTTAACTCTATGCTTGAGCATTTTCAACCGTTGGATGCACACCAGACGCCCTATTGCGCCACCGAGAACTACAATCAATCAAATTTCACACTTAGATTCAACCTATTACCCAACTATATATGTGCATGGTTCCATGCATCATCATTTTCTTTAAAAAGAAAAGAAAAGACTCTGTGCATGCTTGTATTTTTCAGTCATCCATTTTTGTCCTTGCACCCTCTTATATTCCTTAGATTTCCAAAAAATTTCTCCAATGCATAACAAATTTTGGTTTGGACTGAAACTTAACATGTCGATAGCAAACTTTGGGATCATATATGCCCGGAATTTGGGCCCCATTTGGTTTGCCACATCCATGGCATCTATTTGGGTCCTCCTCACAAGCTTATTAGGATGCCCAATTTAGATGATTTTGCCCTTTTTCCTTAAATATTTTATCTAATTAGAGCTAATGACGATGATTCATTCCCAAGTACCAAGGGAGATTGGCTGGTTGTTTTCCCAATCATTTTATAGTGATTATTAATGTAAGGGCATCTTTATACCTATTAGATTCCCTACAATCTCAATGATGTTAGAGATTATCCAAGTGAAATGACTAAAATTCCCCTCGAGGATAAACAATTGCTACCTGACCTAATTGTCTACCCAAATGTCCTAAATGAAATGATTTTTATATAAATTTTATTATGCTAAAATTTGGTATTGATGCGGCAAAAATTGATCAGATGATCTTCCCTGCAGTTCCTGGTGCTTTGGCCGACCTACACAGAAAAGATGACAGGAGAGAGCCGGGCTGACCCGACGGGGGACTCTCCGATACCTAAATCAGATCTTTCCACAGCAAATGCTCAAGAGAGCTTTTCCAGTAAAAGAAGTGATTGATCCCTCCCCCATGATGGAAGCTTACCTTGGTATTTATAGGCTGTTGATGGAGAGAGAAGGAGGGCACTGTGATTCTGAGAATATTCCGGGTTCCAGGGTATATTTTGAGAATATTCTCCATTGATCTCGAATGTGCAAGTCGTGAGAGGGGTGGACGCCTCTGATGACGTGTAGTGGATAGAGTCATGCCCCCATGATCAGAGATCACGTCCCTTAAATGTAGGAGTGGATGTGTGTACGTTTCTGGGTGTATTACTTGACTGTGCCGAGCCAAGGTGATAGGTTGGTCGAGCCAAGGTGACTGGTAGCACGACCTGATGGAGGGCTGAGGTGGCAGCATGGCTTGATGGAGGGCCAAGGTGGAAGCATGGCCTGATGGAGGGCTGAAGTGGCAACATGGCCTGATGGAGGGCCGAGGTAGTAGAATGGCCTGATGGAGGGCCGAGGTGGCAGCACAGCCTGTTAGAAGGCCAAGATGGCAGCACGGCCTGATGGAGGGCCAAGGCGGCAGCATGGCCTGATGGAGGGCCGAGGTGGCAGCACGGTGTAGGCACCTAATTTTGTCACCCCTCGACGATGATGACACAAGAAGAATTACATGTTGGACATTTTAAACTTGGAGAATTTTCGAACTTAGTGTAGAAAATGACCATTTTTTTTCCTATAAACTTTCAAGAGAAAATGTTTTCAAAAATTAGAATTTGATATTGTGGATTATTTTTGTTTGTCCCCTCAAGTCGGACATTACACTTTGATGCGAGAACTATGTGAATCGATGCCCGATTCTCTCTTTCATTATATGATTCGGGTCCCTACTTTATGCATATTTTTGTAAAGGTTCTCAGTCGAGACTATAATCATGTCTCACATCATTGGATAGTGCTCAAAGTGAGCTTTCTAACGACATATTATACGTTGAATTCTGACTAACGGTTTGAAAGATATGACCCCCAAAAGTTGACTCCAAAATTCGGTATCAGATTCCATTCCAAGCAACCAAGGAGTGCCACATGGCGCCCAAACCCCTTTGTCCAAAGCAAGCATTTTTGGACAATTCTCTCTAGTTTTTTAGTCCCACATCGGAAATAAGAGAGAATTGTCTCAAATCCCAAGGCTATAAGTATAGCCCTTCCTCTCTTCCAAAAAGGGGAGAGAAAAATTGAGAATTTGGGAGAGAGGATGGCCCCATTAAGGTTTTGGCTAACTTCTTCCCTCTAAAATCAAATATTCTTCAAGTCTAAAATTTTAATACATTAATCCTTCCTTGAGCCGGGAGATCTAGTTAGGTTCGGTTCAATTTGGGGCTTGAAGCACAAGAGTTATCTCCCCTTGTTTCTTAATTAAAGTCGGGTTTAAGGTATTTTTTTTTTCCTTTTTTTTTCTCCCAATAGCGATTTAGAATTAGTTTAATTAATAGATTAGCTTCTGATTTATTAATCGATTTGTTTAGATTTAATTAGGTTCAATTAGTTTCAATTAGGTTTAATGTGTTTTATTAAATGTGAATTCCGGTTCAATTGGGTTTATTTTGTTTTAATTGGGTTCAACATAGTTTGATTTGGGTTGTTGGGTCCGACCGTTGATTTTTGCTAATCCCTTTTTTTTTTCTTTTTTTAATTTGGTTTGTTTTCTATTACTATTATATCTTGGTTTAATGAATCAATTTTATTTGTGGCTTAATATATTTACATCACTAGGTTCGATTTGATTTAGTTTTCTTTTTATTGCTTTTTTTTTTTACCCTTAGATCAGAATCCTACATGTAACCTAATCCCACTATTTCTTCTTCTTCCTGTCTTCCATCTTTCTTCTCCAGCTGCCCCTCTCCACTCCCTTCTCCTTCCTCTTCTATTCCTCCTAACCGAACCTGCACCTCTTCTCTTTTTCCTTCTGCTTCTTCTTCTTCTTCTTCTTCTTCTTCCCTGCTGCTGCAACTGAACCTGCAACTCACCCTTCTTCTTATTTTATTTTCTTTATTTTTTGGTTATTTCTTTAATTTTCTGATTAAGTACTCCATATTTGTAATACCCACAACTTGTTATTTCATTTATGTTTTCTATGTGGAATCTTCCCCTCCTTTTGTTCTTTATTTTTCTTTTATCCATTTTTGGTTTGGTTTTCATTTTATTTCCCTCTTAATAATGTATGGGACGTAGTCTAGGGCGTATGTTAGCAAGGGCGTGGCTGGCCCCCCTCAAACCGACTCGTAGCATTAGGTGTGTTTCTTGGGTTTTCGGGTTGATAAAAATGAACCCGTCTCGGTCTATTTCTTTTTATCTCAAATAGTGGGTCCCTTTAGAATTAATTATGTATTTAATTTAGATTCGGATATCTTGCCATATTGATAATCATTAGATTTAGATAGGTTAGTCAATGTCGTGTTTGCCATGCTCCGTGTTTATTAACATGTTTTTGATACTTGACGATTCTTTTTTTTTTTTTTTTTGTTTAAATCAATTCATTTTTCTCATAGGTTAGCTGGTATTCATATTTTGTCCACTTCTCACTCATATCAACACGTGGGATATTTACAACCATTGTATATTTAACATAATAGTTAGATTCCATTTACTTAAATTGAGGTAGTTAATTAAATAATTATTTTAATATTTAATTATTTAATTAAATAAAGTCTTAACTCATTAGATTAATTAAGGTTCATAATGCATTTAATTGACTCTTAAAATTCAGTTTTAGTTGTTTAAATTACTAGATTAATAGATTAATTAGGATTGCAATAATTCATTTCACAAATTATTAGGGATTATGATTAATCATTTTAATTAATTCAATTTAGGATTTCATAAATTCATTACTCGTCCATCTAGGTTAGGCTCAATTAATCGAGTTAGTTCAATTTAAGGTTTCACAAATTGCTCAACTAATCCTAGGTCTAGGCTTATTTAATTAGCTTAATCTAAGACTCATAATACATTAATTAAATCATTTAGGGTTTTTAATTTTTAATTAGCTTAATCATTTCATTATTTGCATCATAACCTAGCTAGCATAATTTAGACACTTGGCTTAGGGTTTTCACATGTCATACTTAGATACCTAGTTTAGGGTTTTCAGTGACCTAGATTTAGGACTAGTTAGTAGGGTACAAATAAATTTTGGTCAAACAAAAAGAGACCGGCCTTAGGGCCGGGCAGACTGGGTGCCTAACACCTTCCCAGTCTATCACTTGACAGTTGTCCAGAATCTTGGTGCAAACTAGCTTTATCCATCAGAGTCATTAGTCTCTCTCCCTTAATTGGGGGAGACATTTATGGGTCCTAGATCCTTTCTAGGTGGCGACTCCCTTTTACCCATAACGTGTATCCCCCCTTGGCATTTTGATGACCAGGGGATAGTATCTCATCGCATTAGGGTCGAACCCTAGCGTGTGTACACGCGCTACCCGCAATATCGCAATCCGGACGGAGGTCCATGATACCTATAGTGGTGACTCCACTGGGGAAGTCAGACTCTTGATTGACCATTGTTTGTATAGCTTTGTTTGCACCTTATTGTTTGTATATTGATATGTTATTTTTCACTTTTCATCACTTGCATACACTTCTTGCATTGAGCACAACATGCCTTACCCTTATTCACCCCCGTGGTGTAGCTACCAAGGTCCCTCACATATGTTTGGGCCGCCCCCAGTTACATCACACCCCTTGATACCATGCTATTTGGGCTTAGAATACAGAACTTATCGGCAAGGGTGTTACCTTGCGTGCTTGAGGGAGATCACACACATTTAGGTGTGCCCAAAGAGACGCTATAGGTTAACACCCTGAGATCAATCTGCTCGAGCTATTCCCCTATTGGTATATCAAAGGGACCACGTGCCTCTGATTCATTCCGTGTATACGGGTGATAGGTATATCGGTTTTGTCAAGGTAGCCTTTCCGGTCCTAAACCTAGCCAACATGCATCATATACTTCGACATAGAACCAATGACTAGGATCAACACAACTAATGTAATATTGTTTGCGGTTCATGTTGGAACCCTTTGTACTGATTTTTTACCCGTCTCAATCTACCATTCACCAATGGAAGGATTGGATTTATCATTAACATTAAAGGTGCTAGTATGATTGGTACCATGGCTATATGTTAACACCACCAGTCCGATGTGGTATAGGTCTCAACCTGGTAAAGGTTTCACACATGCTATCTCGATGTTAACGGTGGACCCAAATTCATCCACCACGGTTTTTGGTGATTGATTCAGTGTAGAGTCGCCTACATAAGTGTTCTTACAGGAACCACCTTTGCTTGATCCATCACTTGAGAGTCTCTTCAACTTAGGCACACTTCTTTAAGTATGCTGCTAAGTTGATGCCACTCTCATTTGAGCTAACTCTTGTTTGGTCTGGTCATCCTTGATTGCGTATGTTTGGCTAGTCTTGTGTTCAAGTAGGAGAGTGTTGTGTATTGCCATCTCACCGTCTATATTTGTCCTTTTTCGGTACCATTCAGTGCCGCCAACATCTTACCCCAATCAGCCTTTCTCGTTCATCCCACTTAGTTGGGATTGTCCTAGCAACCTCTCGGGACCATCATTCAGTGGTTCTCGATGGCAGGCATTCCTCCACAACCACCTTTGGATAACATGGATGGTCGAATGGCCAGGCTAGAGGAAATGATGGCCAACCTCATGGAGGTGGTACGCACACATATGGTTGCACCAAGGGAAGAGGTTCCAGATCAACGGAGTCGCCCTCAAACTCCTAGGTTTGTTCCCCAACCTCCCTACCAGGCCGAGGATGAGTATGACTTCTATGCCAAAGCTCATGCTGCCAAGCAGTTGAGGATCAAGAGAAAAAGGAATTGAAGGATCAGGTCAACCGTTTGGAGCACATTATAAGGAATATAAAAGGGGCAGAAGACCAAATTTTTGATACTGAGGGGCTATGCTATTTTCCCCAAGCAATCTTGCCAGAAAGGTTCAAGTGGACATGTGACAAGTTCGATGGAACTGGGGATCCCCGTACCCACTTGAAGTCTTTCATTGGACAGTTGAGGATAAAGAGGTTCACAGATGAAATGTTGGGGCAAGCTTTTCAATTCTCTCTAACCGGTACGGCTCACCATTGGCTTATGTCTTTAGACAAGGCATCCTCTCGCACTTGGGAGGACATTATGAGAGCTTTCACCAAACAATATGGCTACAATACTGAAGTGGAATTAACAAGAAGAGAATTGGAAACGACAAGGCAAATGCCGAATGAAGGGTTCACCGAGTATTTGAGGCGTTTCCGTGACAAAGCATCCATGATGAGGGATCGACCAAGTGAACGAGATCAGATTGCCATGATCATGAGGTCGGTGTGTGGTCCCTACAAGGATGTGTTGTTTGGCTAGGTAATATTGACATTTGATGGACTCAGAATGGCAACCCAGCAGATCGAAGATGCCCTTGCCCGAGAAGGGCTCCCCAAGTATAGCAAACTTTCTAAGGAGGCTAGTAGCAATAGAAAACCTCCCACCTAACAGAGGAATTCAGGGTCTAATGCCACGATGGCGATTCTTCCCACAACGCCGGCCTTGCTTACTCCGGCAACGCCATTTGTGATTGAGCAAGATGCAACCCCCACTCCCCGTCATCCTCGAAGGTAGTTCACTGACATGGGGACTTCTTTGAGTATAGTTTTGAATCGTTTGCTTCAGGCCGGTCTTATAGTCAAGCCAGAGCCTAGACCCTTACCTAAGCGGAAACCTGATTGGTTCAATCCAAACCTATTTTGTGACTACCATTCTCAGCAAGGTCACGCAACAGATAGATGTTACAAGTTGCAGGAGGCAATCCAAGATCTGCTTGATGCAAAGAAGTTTGAAATCCGGGTCAAATGACCCAATGTTGCCACAAATCCCCTTCCTCAGCATCGAACAGTTAACGCCTTGCAGGAAGATTTAGGAAATTTTGACCCGACTTCCCTTATCATTTTTCTATCAGTGAAGAGTAGCCAAGCAGAGGCGAACAATGTTGGAGATCTTAGCGGATTTACTTTCCCCCTTCTGGCTGATGTTGTCACTTCTAATTTGAAAGAGCCTGTAGAGTCAGAGTTGAAGGAAGAGGAGATCAATGACTTGTATGATGAATTTGATCTTGAGACCTACACACCAAATCTTGGTTTGGAGCTAAATGCAGTCAAACTTGAAGCCAATGAGGATTATGATATCATTATCCCTGGGGAAGGGTTACAGGCAAAGCAAAGGTTTTTAGAGTCTGACGATGAGGTAGAGCTCTACATTCCAGGTGAGATAATAGCAGAAACTCGAAGTGGGAAGAACTACAAGGCCGTAGGACTCACAGAACCACCAACAAGGCCAAAAGATCAGGGACTGAACAATAAGTTGATTGAACCAGAGAATCAAGTATTGAGACAATTGCAGAAGACCCAAGAAAATATATCTATTTGGGGCTTGCTCATGGCCTCTCCTACCCACAGGGAAGCAGTGTTGAAATCTCTGGCAAGCATCCAAGTTCCAATCGGGACTGATTCGGCACAACTATCAAGCCTAGTAGGAGCCGAGTACGCAGTGAACTCATTGATGTTTGCAGATGCCGATCTCCCTCTTGAAGGTTCGAACCACACAAGGGCTTTACACATAACCATTGATTGCAGAGGATGTCAAATTCCCCAAGTATTGGTAGACAATGGGTCGGCGTTGAATGTTTTCCCTCTCAGGACCTTTAAACATTTGGGATTTGATGAAGCCGAGATGAAGCCATCTAGTCAATGTGTTCGAGCTTATGACAACACCAGGAGGAGCGTGTTGGGAATTTTTACTATGGTGATAGTAGTTGGATCGGCAGAATTTGAGGTAGACTTCCAAGTTATCAATATTCCTACGTCTTTCAATATGAATTTAGGCCGTCCATGGTTACACAAGGCTAGGGCAGTTTCCTCTTCCCTTCACCAAAAGATAAAATTTTTATTCAAAGGGCAGGTGATCACTATCTTGGCAGATCCTGACTTGGTCAGCATGATGGCATCCGTTGATGTGGGGGAAAATAACAATGGTGAGACATCTGAAGTTCGTTTGGGAGGTTTTGAGTTGGGCCGTATCAATGCAACTTTGGGGCCTAGTTCACCGGGAGAGAGATTTGCTTTGACAGAGTTTAACATCACCAACCCCGGAGTAACCAACATGCTTCTTAAAATGAAGTATTTTCCAAGCATGGGCCTAGGTGTGCGACAACAGGGTGACCCAGATATTTTATCTCTGAATGTGAACACATAATGCTTTGGCCTTGGTTATGTTATGACAGAGGAGGACCAACAAAAGATAGCAGCAAAGAAGCAAAAATATGATAGAAATTTCAAGAGATATGAAGGGTTGAAATACAAGAATGAGGGGAAGAATTTGATCCATATGCTTAGCAACGGGGAAAGTTCTGAAGGAAAGGCAACAGAGGCAGGTTATCAGCAGAACAAGACCGTCAAGGCTGGGCTAGTCGAGGTTTCGAAGTGGAACAACATGGAAGATGGATCTAAGACCGTCAATGTGACTCCCTATTTCAAAACTCTGAATGGTCATTTCGTCAAAGAAGGGAAGGATTTCTTCTATTGCGGATTCCCAGAACCATGGTTAGATGTAATTTCAGGGGAGAGGCTATGAGGCTTTGAGATCTTCTTTGATTGTGAGATTGATTGGGCAGAGTTAGAACATTACTCACTGAAGCAGTTTAAATAGGTCCAACAGGGACACATAGAGGAAGACCTAGATGTTAGCGGTCTCTTCGATGAGGAGATTATGATGATTGGTGGGACCAATGAATCTGAGACACCTTCACCCCACTTGTTGATTCATCGTGCTGAGGGTGTCATTCCTAACTGGAGTTGTTTGGATGAGTTTGTTTACCCTGAGGAGCTAAAATTTGTACCTGAAGAGTCGGCCATGTCTGGGCCTAAGTCCTTTAAGTTTGTAGGCAGTCCACTAGTTGTTTCTCCTTCTGTTTCTCTCCATGTCGGAGAAGGTATTTCCACTTATGCAGTGTCGGTTCCGGTTGGAGCTAAGTCTGATGTAATTGTCCCAGTTATTAATGAAATGAATTCTTCCAAGTATATTGCTTCTTCCTCTTCCCTATCCCCTCCATCCCCTGATGATGAATGTTACGATGACCCATCGCTTGAATTTCTCAAATCATTAAAAGCTTTAAAGGAAAAGAAGGCCAAACCTGTCTATAAGGATTTCAGACTGATAAATTTGGGGTTAGAACATGATCCCCGGGAGGTTAGACTTGGCATGTCCCTTGATGAGCAAGAGACAACTCAATTAATCGAGCTCTTAAAAGAATTTGAGGAGGTGTTTGCTTGGTCATACGCCAATATGCCCAGTATTGATGCCAACATAGTTCAACATGATCTCCCTCTTTTCTCTAATGCAAAGCCGTTCCAACAAAAGATTCGGCGCATGCGTCTGGATTGGGCTTTGATGGTAAAAGAGGAGATTGCCAAGCAACTCAGTGTAGGGTTCATTGAGGTGACGAGGTATATTGAATGGTTGGCAAATGTTGTAGTTGTACCAAAGAAGGATGGTTGGATCAGGGTATGTGTGGATTATAGGGACATTAATAGGGCGCGCCCCAAAGATAATTTTCCCTTACCACACATCGATCTTTTAGTGGATAATACTGCGAGGCATGCACTTCTATCATTCATGGATGGTTTTTCTGGTTACAATCAGATCCAAATGAATCCCAAAGATAAAGACAAGACGTCTTTCACTACGGATTGGGGCACTTATAGATACAGGGTGATGCCTTTTGGTTTGAAGAATGCCGGTGCTACCTACCAAAGGGCTGCCACCACTATCTTGCATGATTTGATACACAAAGAGGTGGAGGTGTATGTAGATGACATGATTGTCAAGTCGATTAATCGAGAAGGGCACTTTAAGGCTTTGAGGGTTTTCTTTGAGAGGATCAAGGAGTTCAAACTGAGACTGAACCCACAAAAATGTGTATTTGGGGTGACAGGTGGTAAGCTTTTGGGGTTTATGGTAAGTGAGAGAGGCATTGAGATTGACCCATCCAAAATCAAGGTGATAACAGAAATGTCACCTCCTCAAATGGAGAAGGAAATTCGAGGGTTTTTAGGAAGGATCCAATACATTATCGGTTTATTTCTCAACTAACAGCCATATGTGAACCGATCTTCAAATTACTGAAAAAGGATCAACTTAAGAGGTGGAATCCTCAATGCCAATTGGCTTTTGATCACATCAAGAGCTACCTGGTAAACCCACCAATCCTCATTCCCCCTACTCCAAGAAGGCCATTGTTGTTGTATCTCTCTGTATTAGAAACCTCCATGGGATCGATGGTGGCTCAGCATGGTCCAGATGGGCATACAGAGCAAGCAATTTATTACCTTAGTAAGAAGTTCACAGACTATGAGACAAGGTACACAACCCTGGAGAAGACTTGTGCAGCTTTGGTTTGGGCAACAAGGAGGTTGAGACATTACATGTTGACCTATTCAGTCTTTTTGGTATCCAGAATGGATCCCATCAAGTATCTTTTTGAGAAACCAGCGTTGACGGGCAGATTAGCACGTTGGTTATAGCTCTTAGCGGAGTTCGACATTGTGTATATCACCCAGAAGTCCATCAAGGGTAGTGTCATCTCTGAACACCTATCTGCACATCCAGTTGTTGATACAAGGCCTTTGAATGACATATTTCTAGATGAAGATGTAGTTTCTGTTGAGGTTGAAAATGAGGTTGGAATTTGGCAAATGTTCTTTGATGGAGCCGGCAATCACAAAGGTTGCGGAGCTGGAGTTCTACTTATAACTCCTGAAAGGTTGAACATGCCCATGGCATATAGGTTGGACTTTGAGTGCACCAACAACATGGCCGAGTATGAAGCTTGCCTCATGGGATTGAAAGCAGCCATCTCTATTGGGGTCAAAAGATTGGAAGTATACGGAGATTCGTCGATTGTCATATGCCAAGTCCAAGGTAAGTGGAAAACAAAAGAGGAAAAGTTAAAACCATACCAAGGGTGTGTAGAGTCTCTAATGAAGCAGTTCACAAAAATTAGTTTTGACTATTTCCAGAGGGACAATAACAGGTTTGCCAATGCTTTGGCTACTCTCGCATCGATGGTTGATTTTGGTTCGGGTGAGCAAATACAACCATTCATTATAGATCAGAGAGATCATCCTTCACATCAAGGCTTCGTCAATGCCCTGACAGTAGATGGTAGGCCTTGGTTTGCCCATATTGTGGATTTTATCAGAGAGGAGAAGTACCCTGCAGATGCTACCCAAGGAGATAAAAGGTTCCTGAGGCATTACGCCACCCAATTCATATTACACGAAGATATTTTATACAAGCGATCTTTTGATGGTGTACAACTGGTGTGCGTGGATGAAGATCAAGCACAGACAATCTTGGAGCAAGTACATCAGGGAATCTATGGCCCTCACATGAATGCCCGTATGTTGGCTAAGAAAATTCTCCGCTTAGGGTATTTTTGGAATACACTAGAAGCCGATT
This sequence comes from Macadamia integrifolia, assembly GCF_013358625.1. Classification (NCBI taxonomy): domain Eukaryota; kingdom Viridiplantae; phylum Streptophyta; class Magnoliopsida; order Proteales; family Proteaceae; genus Macadamia; species Macadamia integrifolia. The sequence goes on along the minus strand of NW_024868577.1, from coordinate 51,897 downwards.
GCGCAGAATTTGTGAAGAAGTGCCATAAATGTCAAATTTTTGCCAACCTCATCTATGTGCCCCCAACAGAATTGCACACGTTGAGTTCTCCGTGGCCTTTTTCCACTTGGGGTATCGATGTGATCTGAAAAATTAACCCCAAAGCTTCGAACGGGCATGAGTTTGTGTTGGTAGCTATTGATTACTTCACCAAATGGGTAGAGGCTCAGTCATACGCAAAACTCACAGCAGCAAAGGTAGCCAAATTTTTGCAAGAACATATCATTTGCCGACATGGGATGCCCCATGAGGTGATTTCTGACCAAGGTCAACATTTTAGGGGCAAGACACAGGAGTTGTGTGACCAATTTAGGATTGCAAGGCACAGGTCTTCTCCTTATCGCCCTCAAACCAATGGAGCGGTTGAAGCGGAAAACAATAACTTGAAGGTTATACTCCAGAAGATGGCTGATAGGAACAATGATTGGGCTGACAAATTACCTTATGCCTTATGGGCTTATCGGACTTCTATTAGAACTCCAACTGGGGCAACTTCGTACTCTTTAGTATATGGGATGGAAGCAGTCCTCCTAGTTGAGCTAGAGGTCCCCTCTCTTAGAATCCTCATGGAGAGTCAGATTCCAGAAGCGGATTGGCTCAAGTCGAGGTACGAGGAGTTGAACCTCATTGATGAAAAAAGGATGAAGCCAACGGACAACATGAAGAAGTATCAACTACGAGTTGCAAGGGCTTTCAACAAAAAAGTCCACCCACGTTCCTTGAAAGTTGGAGATTTGGTTTTAAAGGAGCAGAGAGCACCCATTCATGACCCAAGGGGCAAGTTTAGGCCAAACTGGAGTGGCCCTTTTGCGGTGAAGGAAATCCTCCTGGGGAAGGCAATACTCATTGTAGATCTTGATGGTCAAGAACTGCAGTACCTGACCAACTTAGATCAGCTGAAAATGTATTATGTTTAGCCTCGACATTCGAAAAAGAAAAAAAGGGAATGCAATGAAGGAAAACTGCCTTTGAGGCATGAACTACGCTCGACCTGATTCCTAAATTTTTAGGATACGTAGGCAGCTTGAAAGTCAAAATCGAGCTCGGTCAATTTCCGCCACACCTCATAGTGGGTTGGACCTAATTTTCCATTTTTAGCTATCCCTTTCCCCTTTCAGACAAATGGTTTCTCGCTACTCTTATCATCAGGGGGTGATCGAGTCCGACTAAGAACTCTTCCCACCGTCTCTCAAATTCGACGGATTCCAAAGTGTTTTCATCTTTAGTCCTTTTTTTCAAAATGACTATTTTGATTGACGTGATTTCTCCCATGAACTCGTCATCCTTGCAAATAATTGTCTTGATCCGGCTCGAAGACTCCATCTACTGTTCTCCTATTCGACAGTTCCCAAGAGTTTTCAATAGCCCCTCTTTTAGGTTAACTTTTTCTTTAGTCAGCGTGATCCCTCTCATGAGGTCGCTATCCAAAGTAGTATCCTTACTCTACACATGGCAGAACCATCGGGTTAGTTTCCTTCGGTATGTGTGTCTTAACATTTATTTTAGTTTAGGGTTTGGGCCCAGACATGATCGTGGTCATCTGAGAGACCAATCTTACATTTTCTAAATTGGCTCAAAGGGTTCTTAGCTTTTGCAAATGACAAGCGGAAAAAAAAATTTGTACACTTTTGGTGGATGTGTCATATGATATTTTCCTGTAAGTTGGTCCTTTCCTTAACTTACATTTTATGATGTACCCAGGAAATCCGAGTTGTGTTTTGTTGTTCCCATTATTATCATGGATGTTGCTTTCCGCCAATGGATGGTAGCAATGAGGGGGGACGACCCTGAAGTCCTTGAAGAAGTGCACCTTTATGCACTCTTTCAGCTCCAGTGCATCAGTCCATGTCGTGATTTGATACATGAGGCATCTCGTTTCTGGATTCGAGAACTTCATATTTTTCGATTCGGAACTGTGGAAATTTGCCCTACTTTGGAAGAATTTCGAGCTTGTCTTGTTTACAATCATCGGGGAGATGTTTTTCGCCCAACACTACAACTCGTTAGCTCGATAGAAATTCGAGAATTTTTCGGTTGGAGTGCTAAAGAGGCGAGGCGATTCATGGCAAGTGATCGAATCAATCTTTATGCTGTTATTCAGGAGTTTTCCCCACTTCAATCAAATACTGAAAGCTTTAGGGTGCATCGAAGGAATGCTTTCCTTTTCTGCATGATCGTTCATTATCTGTTGCATTCCCCCAAGTGTGGAGGATTACCCATTATCATCAACGTCATCCGGCAGTTGAGACAAGGTTGCGACATTATCCCTACTGTTTTCGTAGAGACTTTGAGAGGACTTGATATTATGATAGGTCGTCGAAATTTTCGCACCAGTGACTTAATGGGTGCTTCACCCTCCTCTAGGTATGGTTAGTCGAGTGCCTTCAATTGGTCCAACCTTTGTTTACAGCTCATTTGGAACCATTTCAGTATTTCAAGCGAATTCAGACCTTTAACTACCACGATGCAACAAATTGGCCTGAGTGACTGGGAGCCTCACGGAGCGAAGCATCAGGTGGGAAGTCCATTGGTGGTCAGTTCGGAACCCTATTTTACACACTTCTGGCTGTGACTATGTCAGGTTGTTAGGCATATTCCATACCGGCTCACTTCATGCGTCAATTCGGATTACCTCAGGGTGCTCTAGGGGATGTGGGTACCGCACCTATTACAGAGGCTTTAACAGAAGAGTTGGTGAATTCCATTGTAGTCTCGTGGAACAATTTGGCTCGCCTAGGTTAAGGTTGTTAAATTGAAGATCTTTTGGTTTGGGCAGCGTTTACTGAGGCGTCGTTCCCCACCTTTCTGCTTTTCAAAACTTGTAGTAGCCGTGGCCCCATTTTTTTCCTTTCAATGAAAAGACTTTGTCCTTTATGATGATCAATCTACTAGCAACATTCTCCTTCATGAACATATGGGCTTTGTGTGTTTTTACTAACCACTAACCTTTGTATGATGGTGCTCTTTCCAAGCCCCTTGGCTTTTGGATCTAGACCTCTCGTGGATTCGGTATGTGATGGCATCTCGAACACCATTGCGATCTCTTAAATTCAATGCAGTTGTTTGTTGCTAACTTTGCTAAGCTTCATGTCCTTATTCAGGTATTTGAGATCCAGAATCTCCCAAGTTTTCCTTTGCTAATTCCAATGTAGCTGCACAACCAAACACATCGTTGGCACCAATTTCATGAGAATCCTTAGGATCACAACCGAGCACCGTTGTTGATCCCAGTTGAGCACCGTTGTGCGAGGATGATCATCCCCTGCAGAGAATCCCAAGGTTCATAGTCGTGCACGACTGCTAAGGTGGACTACCCGAACCAATTTGTCGAGAATCCTTAGGATCATAGCTGAGCACCGCTATCGATCCCAGCTGAGCATCGCTGCGCGAGGACTATCCACACCAACTTTTTGAGAATCCTTAGGATCATAGATGAGCACCGCTATCGATCCCAGTTGAGCACCGCTACGCAAGGACTATCCACACCAACTTTTTGAGAGTCCTTAGGATCATAGCTGAGCACCGCTATCGATCCTAGCTGAGTACCGCTGTGCGAGGACTATCCACACCAACTTTGTGGGAATCCTTAGGATCACAACCGAGCACCGTTGTTGATCCTAGCTAAGCACCATTGTGCGAGGATGATCATTCCTTGTAGAGAATCCCAAGGTTGACAGCCAAGCAGCTAGAAGCTCCAATTTTCGGCATCGCACAGTTTGGGCATTACCTCTATATTGACCAACCGTGGCAGGTTTTCAATCATAGTAGCATCCACACGCTACCTGATTTCGCATGTGTTATCGATCGACATTTCCTACCTTTGGTCTTATCACTCGTTTTGCATTTGTATTTGCACCTCCGCCATCCTTGAGCCGGATGTCGGCAGTACTTTGCTCCCGGTGACAAAATGATGTGTTCTTTTCTTTGCCATTCGACCGTTACACAGGTCTCAGTCAAAGAGGGGCAATCTGTAGACACCTAATTTTGTCACCCCCCGGCGATGATGATACAAGAAGAATTACATGTTGGACATTTTAGACTTGGAGAATTTTCAAGCTTAGAGTAGAAAATGACCATTTTTTTTCCTATAAACTTTCAAGAGAAAATGTTTTCAAAAATTAGAATTTGATGTTGTGGATTATTGTTGTTTGTCCCCTCAAGTCGGACATTACACTTTGATGCGAGAACTATGCTAATCGATGCCCGATTCTCTCTTTCATTATATGATCCGAGTCCCTATTTTATGCATATTTTTGTAAAGGTTCTTAGTTGAGACTACAATCATGTCTCACATTATTGGATAGTGTTCGGACTGAGCTTTCTAACGACATATTACACGTCAAATTCTGACTAACGGTTTGAAAGATATGACCCCCAAAAGTTGACTCCAAAATTCAGTATCAGATTCCATTCCGAGAAACCAAGGAGTGCCACATGGCGCCCAAACCCCTTTGTCTAAAAGCAAACCTTTTTGGACAATTCTCTCTAGTTTTTTAGTCCCACATTGGAAATAAGAACGAATTGTCTCAAATCCTAAGGCTATAAGTATAGCCCTTCCTCTCTTCCAAAAAGGGGAGAGAAAAATTGAGAATTTGGGAGAGAGGATGGCCCCATTAAGGTTTTGGCTAACTCCTTCCCTCTAAAATCAAATATTCTCTAAGTCTAAAAGTTTAATACATTAATCTTTCCTTGAGCCAGGAGATCTAGTCCGGTTCGGTTTCAATTTGGGGCTTGAAGCACAAGGGTTATCTCCCCTTGTTTCTTGATTAAGCCGGGTTTAAGGTATTTTTTTTCCTTTTTTTTCTCCCAATAGCGATTTAGAATTAGTTTAATTAATAGATTAGCTTCTGATTTATTAATCAATTCGTTTAGATTTAATTAGGTTCAATTAGTTTCAATTAGGTTTAATGTGTTTTATTAAATGTGAATTCCGATTCAATTGGGTTTATTTTGTTTTAATTGGGTTCAACATAGTTTGATTTGGGTCGTTGGGTCCAACCGTTGATTTTTGCTAACCTATTTTTTTTTCTTTTTTTAATTTGGTTTGTTTTCTATTACTATTATATCTTGGTTTAATGAATCAATTTTATTTGTGGATTAATATATTTATATCACTAGGTTCGATTTGATTTAGTTTTCTTTTTATTGCTTTTTTTTTTGGACCCTTAGATCAGAATCCTACATGTAACCTAATCCCACTGTTTCTTCTTCTTCCTCTCTTCCCTGTTTCTTCTCCAGCCGCCCCTCTCCACTCCCTTCTTCTTCTCCTTCCTTTCTTTCTTCTTAACCGAGCCTACACCTCTTCTCCTTCCTTGCTGCTGCAACCGAACCTGCAACTCACCTTTCTCCTCCCTCTTCTTCTTCTTATTTTATTTTCTTGATTTTTTGGTTATTTCTTTAATTTGCTGATTAAATACTTCATATTTGTAATACCCACAACTTGTATTTCATTTATGTTTTCTATGTGGAATCTTGCCCTCCTTTTGTTCTTTATTTTTCTTTTATCCATTTTTGGTTTGGTTTTCATTTTATTTCCCTCTTAATAATGTATGGGACGTAGTCTAGGGCGTATGTTAGCAAGGGCGTGGCTGGCCCCCCTCAAACCGGCTCGTAGCATTAGGTGCGTTTCTTGGGTTTTCGGTTGATAAAAATGAACCCATTTCGGTCCATTTCTTTTTATCTCAAATAGTGGGTCCCTTTAGAATTAATTGTGTATTTAATTTAGATTCGGATATCTTGCTATATTGATAATCATTAGATTTAGATAGGTTAGTCAATGTCACGTTTGCCATGCTTCGTGTTTATTAACATGTTTTTGATAGTTGACGATTCTCTTTTTTTTTGTTTTGTTTAAATCAAATCATTTTTCTCATGCATGTAGGTTAGCTAGTGTTCATATTTTGTCCACTTCTCACTCATATCACCAAGTGGGATATTTACAACCATTGTATATTTAACATAATAGTTAGATTCCATTTACTTAAATTGAGGTAGTTAATTAAATAATTATTTTAATATTTAATTAAATAAAGTCTTAACTCATTAGATTAATTAAGGTTCATAATACATTTAATTGACTCTTAAAATTCGGTTTTAGTTGTTTAAATTATTAGATTAATAGATTAATTAGGATTGCAATAATTCATTTCACAAATTATTAGGGATTATGATTAATCATTTTAATTAATTCAATTTAGGATTTCATAAATTCATTAATCGTCCATCTAGGTTAGGCTCAATTAATCGAGTTATTTCAATTTAGGGTTTCACAAATTGCTCAACTAATCCTAGGTCTAGGCTTATTTGATTAGCTTAATCTAAGACTCATAATACATTAATTAAATCATTTAGGGTTTTTAATTTTTAATTAGCGTAATCATTTCATTATTTGCATCATAACCTAGCTAGCATAATTTAGACACTTGGCTTAGGGTTTTCACATGTCATACTTAGATACCTAGTTTAGGGTTTTCAGTGACCTAGATTTTGGACTAGTTAGTAGGGTACAAATAAATTTTGGTCAAACAAAAAGAGACTGGCCTTAGGGCCGGGCAGACTGGGCGCCTAACACATTCCCAGTCTGTCACTTGACACTTGGTCCAGAATCTTGGTGCATACCAGCTTTATCCATCAGAGTCATTAGTCTCTCTCCCTTGATTGGGGGAGACATTTATGGGTCCTAGACCCTTTCTAGGTGGCGACTCCTTTTTACCCATAACGTGTATCCCCCCTTGGCATTTTGATGACCCAGGGATACTAACTCATCTCATTAGGGTCAAACCCTAGCGTGTGTACATGCGCTACGTGCCATATCATAATCCGGGCAGAGGTCCATGATACCTACACACGGCCTGATGGAGGTCCGAGGTGACAACACGGCTTGATAGAGGGCCGAGGTAGTGGGTCAGTCCTGTTCAGGTTTGCATAAACGCTTCAGCCGTGCTGCGGATGGACTGTGACCGTAAGTTCGACATCCATACCAATGTAGCTCCTTTTAACGAGGCTGCGAAGGCTCAGCAGAGAATGGCGTCTGACCTACCATGAATCGTCATGGCCGAGCTGTAGTATAGCAGATGATCATAGGGATCTGTGGTGCCATCATATCCATTGAAGATCGGTATCACAAAATTTGAGGCAGCTCGATGTCTATCAGTTCGTTGGATAGTGCATTATGAGCCAGAGTTATAGTTATGTCGATCGGTGCCTTTGCCTCTGCATTCCTTCTACTCACTCAGTGAGGCGCTGGATGCGGCTCTCCAGGTCATCCCTTCCCACCTCAGCTCGGTGATCCAGGGATCGTCGTGCCCTTTTACCTCTTCTGGGGCTTCTTCCTCGGCCTTGGTGGCCACCAGGCTGATCCTGACCTTACCGTGGTGAGCCTCTGGTCAGCCTGGTGGGCGAGTCCTGACCCCCATGGGGTTGATCTCATCGAGCTGTCCTCTGAGAATTTTCTCGTTCATCTCTGTGTGGATGCACGCCTCTAGTGAGTCTTTGAGATGACTACTGGTGTCTTTTTACCCGAGGTGGGGATCTATAGACATCATATCTCTCTGGGCTCCGGTGACGTGTGGAACGACGAGCTCTCCCATTCTGGGCTGAAACGGGACCTTGCCTGCGCCCCTTAGTAGGAGAGCGGGGTGGTACCGAGTGAATAGTATGTGACATTCTGGCCAACCCCCTCCTTACTATTGATTGAGGGGTGACACTGCAGGAGATTCATCGTTGAGTTGTCTACCCGGAACTAGCCTAGGCGACTGAGCTGAACTAGTTCGTGGCACTGGAAGTGCCAAGCAAAACTGATGTATGAAGTCCTACACCAGTGCATTTTTTGCTAACACCTGTAGCTGCAGGCTCTGCATCTTCTCTTCCATGTTTGGGTGAGTTACTCAGGATGATGGGACATGGCGAGATAGCTGATGGTTCTGCTCGTGCTGATCCCCCTCTCCCTGGGCAACTTACGCACCAGGCCGGTTTGCTGGGGTCCTTGTGGAGGGATCTCTACTGGGACATTCTCATGCTCTGCCATTGGTGGTGAAGGGGGACATCCAAATGGTAACCCGCAGGTGGATCTTACTCTTGTTGTCGTAGAAGAAACAACCTTCACACTCCTTAATTGCATTGGTCTAAGGTGACTTTTTGTAACTGATTCCCACAGATGGTGCCAATCTGATGCAGCAAAAATTAATCGGATGATCTTCCCTGCAGTTCCTGGTGCTTTGGCCGACTTGCACAGAAGAGATGACAGGGGAGAGCCGGGCTGACCCGACGGGGGACTCTCCAATACCTAAGTCAGATCTTTCCACAGTAGATGCTCAAGAGAGCTTTTCTAGTAAAAGAAGTGATTGATCCCTCCTGCATGATGGAGGCTTACCTTGGTATTTATAGGCTGCTGATGGAGAGAGAAGGAGGGGCGTTTGTGGAGAGTCTAGTTTAGGCATAGAGTCCTTGAGGGGAGTGGCACTGTGATTCTGGGAATATTCTGGGTTCCAGGGCATATTCTGAGAATATTCTCCATTGATCTCAGAGGTGCAAGTCATGAGAGGGGTGGACGCCTCTGATGATGTGTAGTGGATAGAGTCCTACCCCTATGATCAGGGATCACGTCTCTTGAATGTAAGAGTGGATGTGTGCACGTTTCTGGGTGCATTACTTAATTGTGCCAAGCCGAGGTGACAGGTTGGTCAGGCCGAGGTGACTGGTAGCACAGCCTGATGGAGGGCCAAGGTGGCAGCATGGCCTAATGGAGGGCCGAGGTGGAAGCACGACCTGATGAAGGGTCAATGTGGCAGCACGGCCTGATGGAGGGCCGAGGTGGTAGAACGGCCTGATGGAGGACCGAGGTGGCAGCACGGCCTGATGGAGGATCGAGGTGGAAGCACGGACTGATGGAGGCCTGAAGGGGCAGCACGGACTGATGGAGGGCCGAGGCGGTAGCACGGCCTGATGGAGGGCTGAGGTGGTAGCACGGCCTGATAGAGGGCCGAGGTAGTGGGTCAGTCCTGTTCAGGTTTGCATACACGCTTCAACCGTGCTGAGGAAGGGGACATATTTTGCCTCATTAGGTGTAAAAAAAAATTTATGTGCCCCTTAATCAGAAAAGATTCTATTTTGGCCACGTGTGATCCACATTAAAAACAATCCATGTTCATTAGTACAGTCCATGAATTTCATACCAAAAGTATGTGGAAATGATGATAAAATGCCTTAGAAATCATCCAGTTTGGACTTTTTGGAGCCCGATACATGGGCATTCAAAGTTTTAGTAAAAGTAAAACCTGGGCGAAATCAGGTCCAATTCTATTCAAAACAAAATCAGGCAGCTTAAGTGTCTCCCCATAAAAAAGAAATTTGACTCTAGATGAACTCAATTCAATATTAGATAACCTCGATTTGATGTCAAGCACATCCCATTCAATGTTTGCTCAACTTCATCCCAAGCTCGAACTTTGAGGGCTAGTTGTTGATGTAAACTAGGCCCTGTTTGAAGGTGAACAAACCCAGTTGACGTCAAGTGTGCCTTATTTGATGCATGTTCAACCCCTAAGTTAATATATTTGAAATCGAACCAAGCCCATTAAACATCAAATTCTGATTTTCCTAGAATTCTACTCTTCCCGCGGATTCTACCACTGCAAATTGTTGAGGACAATCCTTAAGAGCCCAGAACCAATCTGGTTTATTACTAGGACCCCAAGAATGTCCTATTAGGTGATTTAGCACGTTGTTAATCTTTCGTTTTTATTTTTAGAAATATATAGATAATGTTACACCCATACCTAAAATTTTGGTCTAATTTCAACTTTTGGTCTTAGAAAACATACTGAAGATGGAAATCACAGGTGACCTATGGTGTGCTATGACCCACTGGTTGGGAGGAAAAACAACCCTTCATGTCAATGTAGACAATGTCAACAGACTTGGAGAAGATTCAGACCAGATAAGCCATGGTGGTAAGTGTACGTTGCCTTATGCACGTATTCCACATGTATAGAGCATATCACTGCATGATCATACACAAACTTATGTGGAAGCCCCTCCGTACCTAAACTGAACCACTGAAGAAAATCAAGCAAAACTAGTACAACAAGGACCAACTAGTCGGACACTACCGGTGGATCACTGAACCACTAGTGGTGTTGTACTGTCAAATGGGTTAATTGGTTGTGCAACTTGAGGCCTCGCACCTATGTACTCCAAGTGCCCTACGATGTTTGTATCATCACCCCTTATCGGTAATGGACCCATACAAACATCAGAGAGGCGGGCCCATATGGGTCAAGTAACGAGTTAAACCATTTCATGAGAAATGCATTAATTATGCAAACAAGCCTTAGTAGGTTGGCTTATGTATATAATGCCTAACCTCAATTCATTTCTCTTATTCACCATACCAAGAAAGAAAGGAGTGAAAGAAGGGTGGAGAAGAAGAAAGTAAAGCTTGAAGTGGGGATTGTGAGTTGGTCTCCTACCACATAAACACACACACACACACACACAAACACTCTCAACTGAGGTAGGAGGTTTATCTCCCTCTCTCCTATTCCTCACTTTCAATTTCAGTTTTGGTAAGGACCTAAGCTAAGGCTTGACTACGTTTCAGCTGAAACCAAGGTTTTGGTTAGGGCTTCTTGTAGATAGTTTTTTTTTTTTTGGTAAGGGTAGATAGTTGTACCCA
>NW_024868577.1:37926-38036 GCF_013358625.1 Macadamia integrifolia | reverse complement strand
CAAGTTCTAGAGGCTGGGTAGCTCGAACTGTCTTTCTAAAAGGCTTCTGATGAGCCTTACCTACTAGACAGGGCTCGCACACAGGGAGGTTGACTTTAGCGAGTGGGCCT